>NC_090326.1:16391313-16536313 GCF_035084215.1 Heptranchias perlo
CAGAAGGCAGAATAACACACCCATATCCTGTTCCTGTGCTGCTCGTGTCATATCCTCTCCTGATGATGATATAGTGTTGGAGGAGGGGCAATCCGCCCTAAACATACGCTGGGAAACAAAATCACGTGTAGACTGGACAGAGTTCTGACCTCAACCCAACTGAACGCCTCTAGGAGATCGTAGAATGGAAGAGTGGATGAAGGAGAATCGACAATAGCCTTTAAAAGGACCAAATATTTGAAAAAGAAAACATTTTAAATGTTACAGGGAAAGAACGGTGGATTGGAACCCAGTGGATAGCAATGGACCGAATGGCCTTTTGCTGCGCTGCAAAATTCTATGGGCTCATTTTTAACTTGTCCAAATCGGCATTAACAAGGCACCAGTGGCCTCAGAATGTGGTCAGTAGAGTTAGCAGCCGATAACTCCGACATTCTGGCCGTCGCCGTTTCTAAAGGGGCCTACCGCTGGTTGGCCGAAGCCTTTGCCTGTTTCATGAGGTAGGCCCTTTCAATATGCAAATTAGGGTCCTTTGGCATACACAGGAGACCGATTGCCATTTTGGGAGACATCCGGGAGGGAGTGTATGCTGGGAATGCCCCTACCAGTTTTACTGGTGGTACAGTGAAAGGGCACCATAAAGGGTACGTTTGAAGTTATTTATGTGGGACCAGGAGAAGCAGAAGTGCACCTCCTCCTAGCAAATAATCCGGGCAGCTGTCGGCTATCTCCCTCCACCCCCACACTCCCCGCAACCTACTAGACGAGTTTGGGCAGCATGATATTGCGCTTGCCCGAATTAGGCAAGGTGCTTCGGATGCCCGTTTGGGGCGGGCAGCGCACCGGCTCTACTTAAATGAGGTCCAGGTCTTGAAATGGTTCCGGCCTCTTAGCTCCCGACACAGGAGGCCGGCCGATAGTTAAAATCCCCCTCTATGGTTCTAAAGGTACAAACTAAACTGCACATGGCCAAGTAGCCAAGGCCACTGTTTTACTGTTATGGGAAAATGGGCATAATTGTGGAGTTTTCTACCGTTGGCTCACAGCGAGAGCACAGGAATTGTTATTTTAAGAGAACTTAAAATGCTCTGCTCCTAATATGCTGCTTGAGTCATGACCTCCACTTTCTTCATCGCAAGGTACTAAGGATAACGGGGGATTTAATAGAGGTGTTCAAAATCATGAAGGGTTTTGATAGAGTAGATAGCGAGAGACTGTTTCCACTGGCGGGAGGGTCAGTAACCGGAGGACACAGATTTAAGGTAATTGGCAAAAGAACCAAAGGGGAAACGAGGGGAACTTTTTTTTTTACACAGCGAGTTGTTACGATCTAGAACGCACTGCTTGAAAGGGTAGTGGAAGCAGATTCAATAGTAATTTTCAAAAGGAAATTGGATAAATACTTGAAGGAGAAAAAATTTGCAGGGCTATGGGGAAAGAGCAGGGGAGTGGGACTAATTGGATAGCTCTTTCAAAGAGCCGGCACAGGCACGATGGGCCGAAACACCTCCTTCTTTGCTGCAAGATTCTGATTCTATGATTCTATGTGAATGAATGAATATTGCACTGAAAGGATTAAATACTTCATTTAAAGACACTGGGAGTGATTTTAAACCCCAAGAACAGGTGGGTTGCGGGCAGGTGGAGTTGAAAATAGTTGTTTTTTTTGGGTCGCAACCGCAAAATTTTCGGACTTTGCGTTCCCAGTGGGAGGCCTGTACTTTTCCGCGCCGACGTTAAACCCGGAAATAAAGCCGGGTTGCGGTCGCGACCGAGAAAAACCCAACTATTTTCAACTCCCACCCACCCTCAACCCACCCGTTCTTGGGGCTTAAAATCACCCCTTAGTGTGTCACATTCATTCTCCAAACTTCCCATCTGAGACTCTGAAACCTCAATCCGTAGAGATGACTCGAATAAGGGTTTAGTTGTTTGGTGATTCCATTTGTTGCCAGTCAGAGGAAGTGTTCAGTCCCTTGTAGGCGAAACAAACCCTGCAAAAGCAAAGTGACTGGGAACAACTAAAAAAGCACTTGAATTTATATGGTGCTTTTCACGACCTCAGGACGTCCCAAAGCGTTTTACAGCCAATGAAGTACTTTTGAAGTTTAGCCGCTGTTGTAATGTAGGAAGAGCGGCAGCCAATTTGCGCACAGCAAGATCCCACAAACAGCAATGTGATAATGACCAGATAATCTGTTGGTTGAGGGATAAATATTGACCAGAAGGCCGGGGAGAACTTCCCTGCTCTTCTTCGAATAATACTGTAGGATCCATCTGAGAAGGCAGATGGGGACTCAGTTGAACGTCTCATCCAAAAGACGGCACCTCCAACAGTGCAGCACTCCCTCAGTACTGCACTAGAGTGTCAGCCTGGATTACCTGCTCAAGTCTCTGCAGTGGGGTTTGAACCCCCAACCTTCTGACTCAGAGAGTGCTGCCACTGAGCCACAAAACGAAAATCGTGTTTCAGTTACTTGGGGCACTTGTCATGTTATTTAAGTTCTGAAAAACGATACTGCAGTACTTGCTTAAACCATATATTAATGTGTATGGTACAGGGTGCAATCTATTGTTTAAAGGGTGCAGTATTTAAGGTGTGCAATATCAAACTGTGGGGGAGGGCGGGGGTTTGCACCGCACAGAATTCATTGACCGTTCACATCATCATAAACTAGCAGCTCAGCTGATAACTCAAATTCACTAGATTCAAATGATCCTGAACATATATAGGATGCTCACCGTCTACATTGCTGGCAGATACCCTTGGCTGTGTATATTCCTTTGGCTTTTTACAGTATAGCAATCTTGTTCCTGTGCATCTAACTGTTAGTGATAATTCCGGTTTCCTGCCATTGCCAATTCATTCTGAAGATCTTGTACATTTTTTAATAGAATGAGAATGTTTGATCATCGCCTCTGACAGATGATAAACCTTTGATATCGATCTCTTGGAGAAAGTTTTGCTGCAATTTTATGTTCCTAATACATCACTCATGTTTTTATGCACTAAATCTTCTGCAGTAATGATGTTGGAGAGAAACGCTGCACTTCATGTTCAGGCATTTAATGAGGTTTTGGAGTGTGGTGTCAGCTAATCCTTAAGCTAAGGTCATCAGTTTATTTGTTTCTATTGCAACATTTTACAGTATCATTCACAAAATCAATTCGATTGATAATTGCAAAAGAAATTGGGAGGCTGTTATGCGTCTAAAGTTACAATATCAGTAACAACTCTCATTTAAAAACAACACTATTGCTAACTATCTGTCACTGACATTTCCAGCACATTCAGGATTGTCCCTTGTGGTTAGAGACGTCATATCTAATATCTAATTACATGAATGATGTGTCAGTAAGTATTATGCAATAAGTCAATTAGCAAGTTGTCTAATATGTTAAGTATATAGATTGACTTTTATTCCATCTGTATCATGGTAAAAATGCAATCATGCTGCTTTGCACCAAAGCAATGAATTTTACAGTAATGTAACCAATGCAGGCTATTGTCCTAACCTCATCTTTTGTAATCCAATCTTTTGGACCAATTCCTCTTTTGTATAATGGGGCTTTTGAGCAAAACACAGCGGAGGGGAGGCTGAATCCCTCCAAACTGCTGAATATACCTAGATATAAATGGAGGCCGATACCCGCACGCTCACTGATGCCTCTCATTCCTCTCTCGTTCTCAGATTTTACAGTAAAACACTGGCCAGCGACACTGGGAACTGAGATTTTTTGTAGAACTTGCACTGCATTGACACCATGAAATTCCTTTCCAGTGATATTATACAGCAGGCAATTGTCTGTGGACACACCTGCAAGATCTATATTTAGCAGTAACAGGCAATTCAGATGATTATGGTTCCTTTGAGGTGGACAGATAGCATGTATACTTGGGCTAGTCCGGTTGTGTGCAGGTGCAGGGACTTTCATTGCACTAACCCTGTTCATGTAGTTTTCTTAAAGTGTGGTAGTTCAATTCGACAAACTCTCCATTATCAATCAGAGGTTCTAGCAGAACTGACCTTAAAAGAACTTACTCTAATTTTAAAAAGAACAATTAACACGAAGAGGAAATTGAGTACCAGTTGGCAGCACTTTTGCTCTGAGTCAGAAGGTTGTGGGTTCAAGTCCCACTCCAGAGACTTGAGCACATAATCTAGGCTGACATTTCGGTGCAGTATTGAGGGAATGCTGCATTGTCAGAGGTGCCAGCTTTCGGATGAGATGTTAAACCGAGGCTCCATCTACCTTCTCAAGTGGATGTAAAAGATCCCATGGCACTATTTTAAGAAGAGCAGGGGAGTCCTCCCCGATGTCCTGGCCAATATTTATCCCTCAGCCAACATCACTAAAAACAGATTATCTGGCCATTATCTCATTGCTGTTTATGGGATCTTACTGTGCGCAAGTTCCCTTGAGGCACTCGCATTCCACGCCCGGCTCCAATATGGTGGGCGACCAGTTGAACTGCCACGGAATTTCAGCCCTATTATTTTTTTAACTTTTTTAAAAAAATTGCACAACTTATTCTCCAGCAAAATAAAAATGAAAATAAGAACGGGGGCTGCAAGGTTTACGAATTCCCAAAGTCCATCAGCCTTTATGAAAACCAAAACTAGAGCGTGGCCTGACTTGGTCTGATACTCTGTTTTTTTCCAGTTGACTTTAAATGGCCCAACTAGGATTCCAAATTCAGTTTGGTTCTTAGTTTGTTGTATGGCTGTACTCCAGTGGTCAATTGTGTCATGTGCTCTCTAAAAAGAGCAATAGCTGATGAGTGTGTGAAAGGCCTGGAGGGTTACTGCGAACTCAAAACACCTCCAAGGACATGCTACATAGAATCTTAAAGCACAGAAGGAGGCCATTCGGCCCATCATGCCTGTGCCAGCTCTTTGAACGAGCTATCCAATTCGTCCCACTCCCACAGCCCTGCAAATGTTTTCTTTTCAAGTATTTATCCAATTCCCTTTTGAAAGTTACTATTGAATCTGTTCCTCTAACCCTTTCAGGAAGTGTATTCCAGATCATAACAACTCGCTGTGTAAAAAAAATTGCTTCATCTCCATCTGGTAATTTTGCCAGTTATCTGACTCCCTTTATTGATTTAAGCTGAAAAGTATACTTTTGTGAAGCATTTTCCATGTTGCCTCCAATTAAAAAAAATTGGAAGGGACCAGGATCCCCCAAACACTTTCCAAACATTCCCAGTTGATGATACAAAACAACCAGGTGTTACACTCGACCCTTTCTCAGCCCTAAACTATCTAATTTCTCCATGCAGTGGCAATGATTTACGAGTTGAAATACTATAGTGTAAAGAGTCGGAACGTAACACACCTGTGAAATCAGATGGTTCTCAGAACAACCTGTGCCAGCCTGAGCCCTGAGATCGTTTTGTGAATGAGCACTATTGTTACATTCCCATCGTCAAGTTTCATCCTCTGACTAATGTACCTTGGCCCATTGTAAAATGTTTGATCATTAACAAAAATAAAGTTAATCTCAATTTACTAAGTGATTAAAGCCATTGAACCCGTTTGTCCTACTAAAATTATTGGAAACACAGCTGACTGTAAGAATGATGGAGAACTTGCTGGAGGAAGCTCTGCGAGATTCCCTTCAATCTGCAATGTGCACCATGAGATCAGGGAAAGAATATTGGCCCACTTCAGATTTGCCTGAAATGGTCCAAAAACCCGACCTCTATAATCTACCTAATATAAGCATCAGGCATGGCCTCTGAGTCAGAAGGTTGTGGGTTCAAGTCCCACTCCACAGGCTTGAGCACAAAATCTATGCTGTGCAATACTGAGGGAGTGCAGCACTATTGGAGGTGCCGTCATTCGGATGCGATGTTAAACCGAGGCCCCGTCTGCCCTCTCAGGTGGACGTAAAGGATCCCGTGGCACTATTCCAAGAGCAGGACAGCTCTCCATCAACCAACATTACTAAAAAAAAGTCTTTATCTCATTGCTGTTTGTGGGACGTTGCTGTGCCCAAATTGACTGCTGCGTTTCCTACATTACAAGAGTGGCTACACTTCAAAAGTACTTCATTGGCTGTAATTTGAGACGTCCTGAGGTCATTAAAGGCGCTATATAAATGCAAGTCGTTCTTTTCTTTCTATATTGGTTCAGAATATGCGCTGGTAGAAATGAGATACATCTTCTGGGCAAAACTCCCACCAGTGCCTGTCCAAATACATGGAAAACTGTCAACTGAACCCATGACCCATACCCACTGCAATTATTAAAAATAGAATAGAATTTTAAATCTGTGCAGGGGATCAACACTCATTGCATCTGTAACCAAAATTTGACGCATAGGCCTTGGTTTTCCAATCGTAACATTAACAACAGTAACAACTTGCATTTATATAGTGCCTTTAATGTAGTAAGATGTCCCAAGGCTCTTTACAGAAGCGTTATCAAATAAAATTTAACACCGAGCCAAATAAGGAGATATTAGGACAGGTGATCAAAAGCTTGGTCAAAGAGGTAGGTTTTAAGGAGAGAATCTTAAAGAAGAAGAGAGGGAGGTAGAGAGGCGGAGAGGTTTGGGAACAGTTTTGGATAACTAGAAAGCTGGGAGCTAAAGGGTTACGGGGGGGGGTGGGGGGGGGGGAGTGGTGAAGATACCAGTTATTTTCTGTTTCTCCCTTTGTACCTCCTCTCTTGTAAGTGCTGACTACTGCTGAGGTAGAGTTCCACAGGTCTCCACTCCCTCACCCACATGGTCATACTTCATACGTGAGCCTCGACAGTGAGCTATTCAACTATAGGGGACAGCACAACTGAGACTGATCTTGGTCTCACGACCTCCAACCCATGAAATTCCAACACGAGTCATAGAATCATGGACTCACACACCACAGAAGGACACCATGCGGCCCAATTTGCCTGTGCAGGTTCTTTGAAAGAGCAATCCAATTAGTCCCATTGCCCCGCTCTTTCCCTGTAGCCCTGCATAGCGATCAAGAGCGGGAACCCTGACAATTTCCTCCCCCAACCCTAGCACAGGGGCCATGAGGCCCAATTGTATCGGTGTCCCCGTCCCAACTCTGGCCAAGATCAGCGAACACCACACAGACCAGGGATCAAATCCGATGTGTACAGTTTTCCACCGCAGCACACAAGTGTATTCACCAAGTCTTAAACTGGGGAGCCCAAAATATAACAGCGCAGCAAAATAACCGGCAGACGTAACAAGGACCGCAGAGTATATATTGATCAGCTTAAAAAGAGCTTAACTACCAAGGGTTAATGAAAACTACCAGAGTACCTGCTGATACTCATAGTGCATTTCGTAAATAAATCTGATCAAAAATGTTAGTCTGTCAAATGGCTGGATTGGGTCTAATTTTTTTGTACCTATGAGGGAGTGAGCCTTATATCAGTGGTAGCATTCCCACCTCTAGAGTCGGAAGGTGAAGGGTTCGAACCCCACTCCAGACAGGACCCTCCTCCCACCCACCCCATCGTATCTAGCCGATTCTTCTGGTAGGGAGCTGTGAGTCACTTGAAAGGGGTCTTTGTTACGGCAACAACCCAGAGCGCGGTTTGCTGGCTGTAAAACCAGCGGAAGAAATGGGCTGCCTCATGTGCCACTAGGCATTGAAAATAATAAGAAGAAGAAAGTGAATGTGGGAGTGTGGGAGCATTCGGCATTGTCAGGGGGTCATTTTACCAGTTTGCGGCTCTGGTGCGAGGCCTGACATACAGCCTGCCTGATTTCTCGTCCATTACTTGCACTGCACCAGGAATGTCATTTCAGAAAATGACCCCTTAAATTCAGAGAGTCTACTGAAGACAGAATGTGAGGGATGTGGCCTGTTTACAGAGACTTTCGTCTGGCTGAGAACATGAAACTGTAGCACCTGCCCATTACTTGACAATGCAGCTCCTCTCAGACCTCTATTAGTACAAGCAGAACCGTGACTAAGTGAACCTTGCAATCTTTAAGGCATTTAAGCAGAGCTCCAGCAGAGCAAAAAAGTGCATGTCATGACAAGCAATTCTCATCTTTAATTTATCCCAAAATATCACAACTAATGAAAATGCCAGAAGTCAGAGGGAGCAGTGCATTCTCAACATACCCTATACACTGAGGGCCATATTTATGTCAGTCAAAAGAGCAGTAGAAGTCCAAGGATTAAACCGTGTTCAGCATTGAGGCAGGCTGGAAAGACTGCTCATTCATCGAGCTGGATCCTGACTCACCTCCCAAACACACTTAGTTGGAATATATTTGGAAACAATCTGAAGCTGGTCAAATTCAGCACAATCAGAGAAAGAATTTGCATTTATAAAGTGCCTTTCATGACCTTAGGTCGTCCCAAAACGCTTCACAATCAATTAAGGACTTTTTGAATGTAGTAAAACATCTGTCAATTTAAATAGGAGGAGAAATGCATGTGCATACACTCACACGGAGTGACACTATGTCATTCTACATGTACAGGAGCTGTCTCACTTGATGAACCCAAGACTGAGTGACACTTTAAAATGTGGATGGTGTTACTCTCTTTATCCTTGCCTGGTGGTTTTTTCCCCGTATGTTTTCCCTATGGATTCAGGTAATCACTCGACTCCCCTCGTCCCAGAAAAACTTTGGATTTGTTGTTCAAACTTCAGATTGTCAGCGGACTGTCCCCGCTTCTAAATTTATCATTGTGCCCGTTTAATGGCAGGAAAATCAGGTGCGACACACACCAATATCTACCTCTTTCCCTAAACCCCTCCACCTTATTACCTCCCTCCCCAATTTCAAAAGCATCTTTCATGAGTTCCACCAATCCTTCTCCTATTAATGCATGGCGCTCATCCCCAGCTCCACGAAGCACCTTGGGATGTTCTGTTACATCAAATCGTTGTTGCGATTTTTGATGTAGTCCATAATACTGGACAAAATGTTTCGTCTGTCTGGGACTGTTTAGCTGAAAAGTCAAAGTTAACTGCAGTTCTTGTATTGTCTAACTACATATCTTAGCCATCACCCCGTGCAAAGATAACAACCATACCACTTTACTGTCCGTACAGGATTCGTCTGGAGAGGAAGCTGCTTTCAGACAGTAAAAAAACAACAGATATTCTCTGATATCAGACTTACCCAGGCCAATATTTACTATGAGAATTGGCCATTCACTTCCAGCAGTTTTTTTTTGAAGGTAAATCACAGATTAGGCTACAGCTGGAGTATTGTGGCCAATTCTGGGCACTACACTTTAGGAAGGATGTCTAGGCCTTGGCAAGGGTGCAGAGAACACTTACTAGAATGGTGCCAGGGATGAGGGACTTCAGTTATGTGGAGAGACTGGAGAAGCTGGAGTTGTTCTCCCTAGAGCACAGAAGGTGAAGGGGAGATTTAATAGAGGTGTACAAAATTCTGAGGGATTTTGATAGAGAGGTAGATAGGGAGAAACTCTTTCCAGCTGCAGAAGATTGGTAACCAGAGGACACAGACTGAAGGTAACTGGCAAAAGAATCAGAGGGGAGATGAGGAAAAGTTTTTTTACACAGCGAGTTGTTATGATCTGGATTGCACTGCCTGAAAGAGTGGTGGAAGCAGATTCAATAGTAACTTTCAAAAGGGAATTGGATAAATACTTGAAAAGGAAAAGTTTGCAGGGCTATAGGGAAAGAACAGGGGGAGTGGGACTAATTGGATAGCTCTTTCAAAGAGCTGGCACAGTCGCAATGGACCGAGTGGCCACCTTCTGTGCTGTATGATTCAATGATTTTTGATGGATGTTTTTGCCTTTCAAGGTAACAGATGCCAATACTGGGGAATCAACACTTTCACATGGGATACCCAATCCCAGTGTCCGGCATCAAACACTACCTAGTCCGATAGAGTACAGGCAAATTGTTCCCTCAGCTCTACAATATGATTCAAGCCCAAACCTTAGAAGGGTGGCCCCTTCATCATCAGTAGACCATAAGACCATAAGAGATTGGAGCAGGAGTAGGCCATTCGGCCCCTCGAGCCTGCTCTGTCATTCAATGAGATCATGGCTGATCTGATTTTTATCTCAACTCCACTTTCCCGCCCTTTCCCCATATCCTTTGACTCTCTCACTGATCAAAAATTTGTCTAACTCAGCCTTGAATGTATTCAATGACTCGGCCTCCACAGCTTTTTGGGGTAAAGAATTCCAAAGATTCACAACCCTCTGGGAGAAGAAATTCCTCCTCATTTCCATCTTAAACGGGCGACCCCTTATTCTGAGACTATGCCCCCTAGTTTTAGATTCCCCCATGAGGGGTAACATCCTCTCAGCATCTACCCTATCGAGTCCCCTCAGAATCTTGTATGTTTCAATAAAGTCTCCTCTCATTCTTGTAAACTTCAATGAGTATAGACCCAACCTGTTCAATCTTTCCTCATAAGACAACCCTTCCATACCCATCGACTATCATCGGAGCTCCTGTGACTGTCTTCCACTCGATGTGTTTCAGACGGCACATGGTTCCCCCTTGCATTGACTTGTTCTGTACGCAGCTGTGTCACCCCTTGCAGATTGTGGATGCCTTTGGCTAATTCAAGGATTAGCTCACCCTCCTTTTGATGACGTTTCCTCCCCTGAGGGCCCCGCTCCCCTCCGCCAGGCGCTCATTCACCTGAAGCTGTTGGCACTTCCTGGAGGTGACCAGGTTACTGTTGGCACTAGGTGTTGACCAGTCACAGGTAGCACTGTCAACTGTCATTAGGTCGCAGGTTTTAACACCTGACCTGACCCCTGAGCTGACCCCTGACCTGACCCCTGAGCAGCCCTTACCCTATCAGTGTGACACTTCCATTTCCGAAACCAGCCATCCCTGTAACCAGAGTAAGACTGCCAACTGGTGCCAAATGGACCAAACTGTGGGTGTTTTTTTACTGGAACGCTGTTAAGATTACCCACACCTCATTTAGTTCTTTTACAGATTGCAGAGAGAAGGGAATCTGTCTGGGCTGACTTTGAACCAGGGCCCAATGATGAAAGGATAGTGCTAAGATTCACAATGCAACCGATGCCTGGATATAATTTGTAAATAACCTTTTGCAGGTGGCTATTGTAACCACAAAGGTTTAAAAAGGCACAGACCTGTTCCTGAAAATTCTCAAGTTCTTATGACATGAAGGTGTTTTTAGCCAATCTTTTCTGTTTTAAATGCCTTGCATTTTCTAAAGGTCTATTAAGCAAGGAATTTGCTACTTCATTTATAATGAAAGGGAACACCAATCACACTAGTCAGTAGTCTCTAGACCCACATTTAAACCTATAGAATAGATTTGCCTGGCAAATGAGACTGTACAGAAACAATTCATACTTCAACACAAAATTGCTGTTCAGCTTAATGCAGGGCTTAAAATCATTCCAGTTTTGTTTCTTTGTGCAATGTCAGCTTAATGTAACTTAAAAACTGTTCTCCGCACCTGGTAGCTTAAGTGGCATTGCAACCTGTCGATCCTACTTACGGAAGGCATGATCTGTCCAGCTATTGTTTAGTCACAGAGACTCAAAGTCCCAGGTACAGTGAGAGTGTGTGAATATAAGCTTATACACGCAGCAATTGTCACAGGTATTAGAGGGACTCTCACAGCAGGTGGCTTCTGAACGAAAAGCAAAATGCTGCAGATGCTGGAAATCTGAAACAGAAACAGCAAAATGCTGGAGATGCTCAGCAGGTCAGGCAGCATCTGAGGGAAAAGGCAGGTTGAGTTAAGGTTTCGGGTCGATGACCTTTCGTCAGAACCCACTTCTGAATGAAGTCTGCAAATGTTACTAAGCATACAAACTACATTTAAGTCCTGGTTTAAGTCAGCCGTGGCTCAGTGGGTAGCACTCTCGCCTCTGACTCAGAAGGTCATGGGATTAAGGCCCATTCCAGACACTTGAGCACATAATCTAGGCCGACACTTCAGTGCAGTGTTGAGGGAGTGCTGCACTGTCCGGTGTGCCATCATTCACATGAGATGTTAAACCGAGGCCCCGTCTGCCCTCTCAGGTGGACATAAAAGATCCCATGGCACTATGTGGGAAGAAAAGCAGGGGAATTCTCCCCTGGACAATATTTGTCCCTCAACCATCATCATTAAAACAGATTAGCTGGTCATTATCACATTGCTGTTTGTGGGATCTTGCTGTGCGCAAATTGGCTGCCGTGTTTCCTAGATCACAACAGTGACTACACTTCAAAAGTACTTCATTGGCTGGGGCGTCCTGAGGTCATGAAAAGTTCTATATATAGGCTAGTCTTTTTTCTTTTCTTCCTGTTATATGATATAGCTCAAGACAGACAAAAGCTCTGTTTACAGACGGCTTTTACATTAGGTCAGGTAGGTATATCCAATAGAAAGGTCTTTTTAGTACATAATTACTATAATTGTTATTAACAGGGACAATGTGAAACTTATCATTCCAGGCGATTTTCAATAAATTTATAAATATGTGAGATTCTCACTGTTTTGAAAGCATTCTCCAAAATAATGTTCCATCTTTCATATCTTGGTAGAAATATAGTAAAGCAAGCCAGGTGATATTGCTGCCTCCAGAGGTTCTACAATCCACCTACAGAAGTGATTTCTGAGGGCACCTCCCTATTTCTTGGCCACCAACCAGTGAGCTGGGCCCTTCAGCCTGCCCGTGCAGACCACTAAAGCAGGTGTTGTCACCATCTGTCCCTCCCCAGTCACTGGAGAAAGGAACGACAGCTGAAAGAGTGAGTTAGTTGCGACAACAGTGGTGCACAGAGTCTCTCTCTGTTATATACAGGGAGTGGGCTCCACAGCGCTGGGGAATGTGAGGCTAGTGACTGCATCAATAGACTCTCGAGAAAGCGATGCCTCTTTAAAAGAGATATTTGAAAGCAGCATTGCAATGTTAACAGACTGTAAACAACAATCCTCCGAGATCCCTGCGCTCCTCCAATCCTGGCCACCTGCACATCCCCGATTTCCAACACCCCTCCATTGGCGGCCATGCCTTCAACTGCCTAGACCCTAAGCTCTGGGATTCCCTCCCTAAACCTCTCCGCCTCTCTACCTCTCTCTCTCCTCCTTTGAGTCGTTCCTTAAAAACTACCTCTTTGACCAAGCTTTTGGTCACCTGTCCCAATATCTCTTTACGTGCCTCGGTGTCGAATTTTTTCTGATAACGCTCCTGTGAAGCGCCTTGCGACGCTTTACTACGCTAAAGTCGCTGTGCGAATGCAAGTTGTTGTAGAGGCTAACGTCAATTGTCTGCTCCTCATAGCACCCTGGTAGCCCACACTGCATCCTGAGTTATAAGCTGCACTGCTTCAACAGAAAACAGACAACCAATCAACACCCTCAAGTAATCCAAAACCCACTAGAGAACGTCACTGGACAATGCCCAGTTCTTATCTCAGGCCTAGAGACCCAAATATCCTACAGCAGAGATTCGATCGGCTTGTTTCCAGATTGGATTCTGACAGTTAACGATAGTTTTCTTTCAGGACACTCAGTCTGGTATTGATAGCTGAATTACCGTAACCACATTTGACACCATCTCACCCACGAGCAGGAGCTTCCTCTGTACTCAATAGCTGGACTAACAAATGACAAAGAAAATGGCTTGGTGTCCACTCTTTGAGGACAGTCCTCACGTACCAGTGAAATAATCATTGTAAAACAGCTTCCACAAACGAACTGGACTCCATCTCTTGACTGGTCTTACGGTAACCTTTCTTAACTTGGTAACTAGGTTTTACTGCGCTGTCCTAGGGGGGCTAAACAGCCAGAGGGACGACCATTAATGGTGCTATGCAGAATGGCACGTAATATAGCACTATGAATCACAGAATTTCACAGCACAGAAGGAGCCATTCAGCCCATCGTGCCTGTGCCGGCTCTTCAAGAAAGCTATCCAATTAGTTCCACTCCCCCGCTCTTTCTCTACAGCCCTGCAAATTACTGGCACCGTAGCATCAAAAGAGCTGTTAGCGACACGAGAGCAGTGTTTGCTCCTATATTGGGTTCAGTACCTTGTTAGTGTCATGAGAGCAGTGTTTGTTCCTATATTGGGTTCAGTACCTTGTTGGTGTCATGGGAGCAATGTTTGCTCCTATATTGGGTTAGATATCGTATTAGTGCCTGAGGGCAGTGTTTGTTCCTATATCGGGTTAGATATCGTATTAGTGCCTGAGGGCAGTGTTTGTTCCTATATCGGGTTCAGTACCGTGTTAGTGCCACAGGAGCAGTGTTTGTTCCTATATTGGATTCAGTACCTTGTTAGTGTCACGAGAGCAGTGTTTGTTCCTATATTGGGATCGGTATCATATTAGTGCCTGAGGGCAGTGTTTGTTCCTATATTGGGATCGGTATCGTATTAGTGACTGAGGGCAGTGTTTGTTCCTATATTGGGATCGGTATCGTATTAGTGACTGAGGGCAGTGTTTGTTCCTATATTGGGATCGGTATCGTATTAGTGACTGAGGGCAGTGTTTGTTCCTATATTGGGATCGGTATCGTATTAGTGCCTGAGGGCAGTGTTTGCTCCTATATTGGGTTAGATATCGTATTAGTGACTGAGAGCAGTGTTTGCTCCTATATCGGGTTCAGTACCGTGTTAGTGCCACAGGAGCAGTGTTTGCTCCTATATTGGGATCGGTATCATATTAGTGACTGAGAGCAGTGTTTGCTCCTATATTGGGTTAGATATCGTATTAGTGACTGAGGGCAGTGTTTGTTCCTATATTGGGTTTGGTATCGTATTAGTGCCTGAGGGCAGTGTTTGCTCCTATATTGGGTTAGATATCGTATTAGTGACTGAGGGCAGTGTTTGTTCCTATATTGGGTTTGGTATCGTATTAGTGCCTGAGGGCAGTGTTTGCTCCTATATTGGGTTAGATATCGTATTAGTGACTGAGAGCAGTGTTTGCTCCTATATTGGGTTAGATATCGTATTAGTGCCTGAGGGCAGTGTTTGCTCCTATATTGGGTTAGATATCGTATTAGTGCCTGAGGGCAGTGTTTCTTCCTATATTGGGTTAGATATCATATTAGCACCACAGATTCCCAACACATGATTCTCATGCAATCGGCATCAACCCCAAAGTAAACCTGCCGCATTCATTAAGGGCAGAGGTCAGGAAAGTAGAGTGTCTTTTTCCACTGGCACTACCATGGGTCTTGAGCAATATAAAGGCAGGTTTTGAAGCTTGATGGCCCCTTCATAGGTCAGCTGATGGCAGCCTCTAATCTGGCAGTAGGACTGTCATGTAAATGAGGGACTGTCCTATGTCCTATGTCCAAACCCCAGTCCATCACCGGCATCTCCACACTATGTCCAAAGGAGCAGAGAACCGAGTCAGCAGGTGATTGTTCTCCTGCTCCTCCAGAGTCAGCAGATGTTAATGTCGTTTTACTTCACTTCTTGGGTAAGAAATTGGTTATTTGTTTTCCGCTGACAGTCGTGACTGGGTGAAAGTGAAGAACGGAACACAGAGCATAGTGTGATTCAACATGTCTGTGCCCAATATACTGTCCATCAATTCTAAGCAGCAGATCTTAGAGCAAAATGCAACGATAAGATATATGAGGCCAAAATAGAGTATGAGGAAGCGCAACTGGACCAGCCACACAAATGCCATTACAAGAGCAGGTCATAGGCTGGGTGAGTGAGTGTTGAGTGACTCGACTCCCAACTCCCCAAAACCTCCCCACCACCTACTAGGCACAAGTCAGAAGTGTAGTGGAATACTCTCCACTTGCCTGGATGGTTGATCCCTCCCCTACCTGAAACGTCACTCCCTCCCCCACCTTAAACACCGCTCCCTCCCCCACCTTAAACACCGCTCCCTCCCCCACCTTAAACACCGCTCCCTCCCCCACCTTAAACACCGCTCCCTCCCCCACCTTAAACACCGCTCCCTCCCCCACCTTAAACACCGCTCCCTCCCCCACCTTAAACACCCGCTCCCTCCCCCACCTTAAACACCGCTCCCTCCCCCACCTTAAACACCACTCCCTCCCCCACCTTAAACACCTGCTCCCTCCCCCACCTTAAACGCCGCACCTTCCCCCACCTTAAACACCACTCCCTCCCCCACCTTAAACACCGCTCCCTCCCCCACCTTAAACACCGCTCCCTCCCCCACCTTAAACACCCGCTCCCTCCCCCACCTTAAATACCCGCTCCCTCCCCCACCTTAAACACCGCTCCCTCCCCCACCTTAAACACACACTCCCTCCCCCACCTTAAACACCGCTCCCTCCCCCACCTTAAACACCCACTCCCTCCCCCACCTTAAACGCCGCACCTTCCCCCACCTTAAACACCACTCCCTCCCCCACCTTAAACACTCGCTCCCTCCCCCACCTTAAACGCCGCTCCCTCCCCCACCTTAAACGACGCACCTTCCCCCACCTTAAACACCACTCCCTCCCCCACCTTAAACACCCGCTCCCTCCCCCACCTTAAATACCCGCTCCCTCCCCCACCTTAAACACCCGCTCCCTCCCCCACCTTAAACACCGCTCCCTCCCCCACCTTAAACACCGCTCCCTCCCCCACCTTAAACACCGCTCCCTCCCCCACCTTAAACACCGCTCCCTCCCCCACCTTAAACACCGCTCCCTCCCCCACCTTAATCACCCGCTCCCTCCCCCACCTTAAACACCCGCTCCCTCCCCCACCTTAAATACCCGCTCCCTCCCCCACCTTAAATACCCGCTCCCTCCCCAACCTTAAACACCCGCTCCCTCCCCCACCTTAAACACCACTCCCTCACCCACCTTAAACACCGCACCCTCCCCCACCTTAAACACCACTCCCTCACCCACCTTAAACACCCGCTCCCTCCCCCACCTTAAACACCACTCCCTCACCCACCTTAAACACCACTCCCTCACCCACCTTAAACACCCGCTCCCTCCCCCACCTTAAACACCCGCTCCCTCCCCCACCTTAAACACCGCTCCCTCCCCCACCTTAAACACCCGCTCCCTCCCCCACCTTAAACACCGCTCCCTCCCCCACCTTAAACACCCGCTCCCTCCCCCACCTTAAACACCGTTCCCTCCCCCACCTTAAACACCCGCTCCCTCCCCCACCTTAAACACCCGCTCCCTCCCCCACCTTAAACACCGCTCCCTCCCCCACCTTAAACACACGCTCCCTCCCCCACCTTAAACACCGCTCCCTCCCCCACCTTAAACACCGTTCCCTCCCCCACCTTAAACACCCGCTCCCTCCCCCACCTTAAACACCGTTCCCTCCCCCACCTTAAACACCCGCTCCCTCCCCCACCTTAAACACCCGCTCCCTCCCCCACCTTAAACACCGCTCCCTCCCCCACCTTAAACACCGCTCCCTCCCCCACCTTAATCACCCGCTCCCTCCCCCACCTTAAACACCCGCTCCCTCGCCCACCTTAAACACCCGCTCCCTCCCCCACCTTAAACGCCGCTCCCTCCCCCACCTTAAACACCCGCTCCCTCCCCCACCTTAAACGCCGCTCCCTCCCCCACCTTAAACGCCGCTCCCTCCCCCACCTTAAACGCCGCACCCTCCCCCACCTTAAACACCGCTCCCTCGCCCACCTTAAACACCCGCTCCCTCCCCCACCTTAAACGCCGCTCCCTCCCCCACCTTAATCACCCGCTCCCTCCCCCACCTTAAACACCGCTCCCTCCCCCACCTTAAACACCCGCTCCCTCCCCCACCTTAAACACCGCTCCCTCCCCCACCTTAAACACCCGCTCCCTCCCCCACCTTAAACACCGCTCCCTCCCCCACCTTAAACACCCGCTCCCTCCCCCACCTTAAACACCGCACCCTCCCCCACCTTAAACGCCGCACCCTCCCCCACCTTAAACACCCGCTCTTTCCCCCACCTTAAACACCGCTCCCTCCCCCACCTTAAACGCCGCTCCCTCCCCCACCTTAAACACCGCTCCCTCCCCCACCTTAAACGTCACTCCCTCCCCCACCTTAAACACCCGCTCTTTCCCCCACCTTAAACACCGCTCCCTCCCCCACCTTAAACACCGCACCCTCCCCCACCTTAAACACCGCTCCCTCCCCCACCTTAAACACCGCTCCCTCCCCCACCTTAAACGCCGCTCCCTCCCCCACCTTAAACACCCGCTCCCTCCCCCACCTTAAACACCGCTCCCTCCCCCACCTTAAACACCGCTCCCTCCCCCACCTTAAACACCCGCTCCCTCCCCCACCTTAAACACCCGCTCCCTCCCCCACCTTAAACACCGCTCCCTCCCCCACCTTAAACACCGCTCCCTCCCCCACCTTAAACACCGCTCCCTCCCCCACCTTAAACACCCGCTCCCTCCCCCACCTTAAACACCCGCTCCCTCCCCCACCTTAAACACCGCTCCCTCCCCCACCTTAAACACCGCTCCCTCCCCCACCTTAAACACCGCTCCCTCCCCCACCTTAAACGCCGCACCCTCCCCCACCTTAAACGTCACTCCCTCCCCCACCTTAAACACCGCTCCCTCCCCCACCTTAATCGCCGCTCCCTCCCCCACCTTAAACGCTGCTCCCTCCCCCACCTTAAACACCCGCTCCCTCCCCCACCTGAAACGCTGCTCCCTCCCCCACCTTAAACACCCGCTCCCTCCCCCACCTTAAACACCCGCTCCCTCCCCCACCTTAAACACCGCTCCCTCCCCCACCTTAAACACCGCTCCCTCCCCCACCTTAAACACCCGCTCCCTCCCCCACCTTAAACACCGCTCCCTCCCCCACCTTAAACACCGCTCCCTCCCCCACCTTAAACACCCGCTCCCTCCCCCACCTTAAACACCGCTCCCTCCCCCACCTTAAACACCCGCTCCCTCCCCCACCTTAAACACCCGCTCCCTCCCCCACCTTAAACACCCGCTCCCTCCCCCACCTTAAACACCGCTCCCTCCCCCACCTTAAACACCCGCTCCCTCCCCCACCTTAAATACCCGCTCCCTCCCCCACCTTAAACACCCGCTCCCTCCCCCACCTTAAACGCCGCTCCCTCCCCCACCTTAAACGCCGCTCCCTCCACCACCTTAAACACCCGCTCCCTCCCCCACCTTAAACACCCGCTCCCTCCCCCACCTTAAACGTCACTCCCTCCCCCACCTTAAACACCGCTCCCTCCCCCACCTTAAACACCGCTCCCTCCCCCACCTTAAACACCGCTCCCTCCCCCACCTTAAACGTCACTCCCTCCCCCACCTTAAACACCGCTCCCTCCCCCACCTTAAACACCGCTCCCTCCCCCACCTTAAACACCGCTCCCTCCCCCACCTTAAACACCCGCTCCCTCCCCCACCTTAAACACTCGCTCCCTCCCCCACCTTAAACACCGCTCCCTCCCCCACCTTAAACACCCGCTCCCTCCCCCACCTTAAACACCCGCTCCCTCCCCCACCTTAAACGCCGCTCCCTCCCCCACCTTAAACACCCGCTCCCTCCCCCACCTTAAACACCCGCTCCCTCCCCCACCTTAAACGCCGCTCCCTCCCCCACCTTAAACACCCGCTCCCTCCCCCACCTTAAACACCGCTCCCTCCCCCACCTTAAACGCCGCTCCCTCCCCCACCTTAAACACTCGCTCCCTCCCCCACCTTAAACACCGCTCCCTCCCCCACCTTAAACACCGCTCCCTCCCCCACCTTAAACGCCGCTCCCTCCCCCACCTTAAACACCGCTCCCTCCCCCACCTTAAACACCCGCTCCCTCCCCCACCTTAAACACCCGCTCCCTCCCCCACCTTAAACACCCGCTCCCTCGCCCACCTTAAACACCCGCTCCCTCCCCCACCTTAAACACCCGCTCCCTCCCCCACCTTAAACACCGCTCCCTCCCCCACCTTAAACACCGCTCCCTCCCCCACCTTAATCACCGCTCCCTCCCCCACCTTAAACACCGCTCCCTCGCCCACCTTAAACACCCGCTCCCTCCCCCACCTTAAACACCCGCTCCCTCCCCCACCTTAAACACCGCTCCCTCCCCCACCTTAAACACCGCTCCCTCCCCCACCTTAAACACCGCTCCCTCCCCCACCTTAAACACCCGCTCCCTCCCCCACCTTAAATACCCGTTCCCTCCCCCACCTTAAACACCCGCTCCCTTCCCCACCTTAAACACCCGCTCCCTCCCCCACCTTAAACACCCGCTCCCTCCCCCACCTTAAACACCCGCTCCCTCCCCCACCTTAAACACCGCTCCCTCCCCCACCTTAAACACCCGCTCCCTCCCCCACCTTAAATACCCGTTCCCTCCCCCACCTTAAATACCCGCTCCCTTCCCCACCTTAAACACCCGCTCCCTCCCCCACCTTAAACACCCGCTCCCTCCCCCACCTTAAACGCCGCACCCTCCCCCACCATAAACACCCGCTCCCTCCCCCACCTTAAACACCGCTCCCTCCCCCACCTTAAACACCCGCTCCCTCCCCCACCTTAAACACCCGCTCCCTCCCCCACCTTAAACACCCGCTCCCTCCCCCACCTTAAACACCCGCTCCCTCCCCCACCTTAAACGCCGCTCCCTCCCCTACCTGAAACCTCACTCCCTCCCCCACCTTAAACACCGCTCCCTCCCCCACCTTAAACACCCGCTCCCTCCCCCACCTTAAACGCCGCTCCCTCCCCCACCTTAAACACCCGCTCCCTCCCCCACCTTAAACACCCGCTCTCTTCCCCCACCTTAAACACCGCTCCCTCCCCCACCTTAAACACCGCTCCCTCCCCCACCTTAAACACCCGCTCCCTCCCCCACCTTAAACACCGCTCCCTCCCCCACCTTAAACACCCGCTCCCTCCCCCACCTTAAACACCCGCTCCCTCCCCCACCTTAAACACCGCTCCCTCCCCCACCTTAAACACCCGCTCTTTCCCCCACCTTAAACACCGCTCCCTCCCCCACCTTAAACACCCGCTCCCTCCCCCACCTTAAACACCGCTCCCTCCCCCACCTTAAACACCGCTCCCTCCCCCACCTTAAACACCGCTCCCTCCCCCACCTTAAACACCCGCTCCCTCCCCCACCTTAAACACCCGCTCCCTCCCCCACCTTAAACACCCGTTCCCTCCCCCACCTTAAACGCCGCTCCCTCCCCCACCTTAAATGCTGCTCCCTCCCCCACCTTAAACACCCGCTCTCTTCCCCCACCTTAATCACCGCTCCCTCCCCCACCTTAAACACCCGCTCCCTCCCCCACCTTAAACACCCGCTCCCTCCCCCACCTTAAACACCGCTCCCTCCCCCACCTTAAACACCGTTCCCTCCCCCACCTTAAACACCCGCTCCCTCCCCCACCTTAAACACCGTTCCCTCCCCCACCTTAAACACCCGCTCCCTCCCCCACCTTAAACGCCGCTCCCTCCCCCACCTTAAATGCTGCTCCCTCCCCCACCTTAAACACCCGCTCTCTTCCCCCACCTTAATCACCGCTCCCTCCCCCACCTTAAACACCCGCTCCCTCCCCCACCTTAAACACCCGCTCCCTCCCCCACCTTAAACACCGCTCCCTCCCCCACCTTAAACACCGTTCCCTCCCCCACCTTAAACACCTGCTCCCTCCCCCACCTTAAACACCTGCTCCCTCCCCTACAGCCAGCCAGTGGCAAGGTCTGTTGTTGGGGGGGGGGGGGGGGGGCGGGGGCAAGAGCAGGTTGGCAGTGGGCTGGAAGATTTATGTGGGCCAGGGGGAGCACTCCTGCTCTCTTGGCCCCTACAAAAACTTTTTTAAAAAACCCTAAAAACCTACCTTTTGGGCGAGGCCTCCAGCGGTCCCTTTAAGGCCTCCCAATGCCCATAGAGATGGGAGCGGATCGGACCACACACGCTATGCATTTTTCCTTGAAAGTTCCAGCCGGGACCCTACAACAGGCGTAGAACCCCTATTTCCATATCTAAACAGTCTCCCATTTGTCTGGAACAGGAGTTCTGGGCGTCCACTTAAAGGTCCGCCTGAAAGTTGATTCAGGCGGGCAGGTGGTCACACAAGGCCCCCACCAGACTTTCGACTGACGGTCGCCTGTTTTTTCAGGCGAGAACCGGGCGGCCAGCAGTCAAAAGTCTCTCTGATTGAGTGAGACATTATTCATATCAGATTACACAGCTGGCTTAGAAACTCAACATACCGAGGAGAGAAAAATCAGAGAGAGAGAAATAATCCAAGGATTCTAGATGTGAGAAAACACACGGTTTACACACATTCAACAGTACATTGTGTCAAACAATAATACCATACTGTCTTCTGTCCTGTGTTAGGCCCATTATGAGGCCAATGAAAACAACAATTTCTTTGTCTTAAGTCTTTCCAAAGCCAATTGGTGTTCTCTCTAACTCTGATGATACCTTTGTTTTTTTAAAAGTCCCATAGTTGCTGGAAGTGATCAGCCTTGTTCTCCTGATTTACTATTCACTCACGTACACTGTACAAAGAGAGAGACAGTGAAGATTTTTTTTTCTCTTTCGCAAACAGTTTTCTTTTAATCCCACACTCTGGTAAATCCAAATTAGTCACACGTCACTCTTACACTTAGTGCTTGAGTAGTTTGGGTCTTGGGGGAGCAAGGCCTGCAATCTGACTCCCTGCTAAAATCGACCCTCAAGTCCCAATAACAGACCTGTACACTCAATTACCCCCAGGTTACAGCTAGCAATGGTTTATTTTTAAAGTCGTTTATACAATGCCGTTTGTTTAGTTCAGTCTCCAAGAGATTGCTCAATTTAGCTCTCAGATCCCAGTGGCAGAACTATTTAGCGGTGTAAAGACGGGAAGCATTTTTATGGACGTTAATCTCCTTGAACGCGAATTAAGCAAGAGTCTGTGTAAAAAAATATTTGCCAAACAGTAAACGGAGAGTAACTCAACCTGCACATCTGCAGAAAACAGAACAGTGCAGCAACATTCTTGTGTTAAAGAATTTGGACAGAAGCGAAGAAAGACTTCAAAGTGATCATTTAAATCAAATCGAGTGTGCTCCAGCTTTTCGTATCAATTGGAGCTTGTCAGAGCACACAGTAAACATTGTGCGAAAAACACTTCTGAAAAATGGTTTGTGTAGATCGAAATCAGAGGACTCAAATCCTGGAGAGTTTGCAGGGTCCAAACTTCCAATCAAGCCTCCAAACTCTTCAGCATTGACAGGAGCCCGTGGTGTCTGTAAAAAGAGATGTCTCCTGCCGGGGTACAGTTGATACTTCATGCAGCATTCGCCTGACATCATCAGGAAACTAAACGAGCCAAGAGGTAGTTTGCCTTGTGCCCAGAGCAATACAATCACGTAAAGGGCATTTTGCTGTCCCTGGATTTCGCATTGCTGTCCTGTAAAGATCTTGTCCAACTTGCTGGGTAGCTCCCAGTGGCCAGAAATGAAAGGTTGACCACATTTACACATGCGCAAACTTGCACATGTGGGTAGTTTTCTGTTGCCTCTGGTAACGAGAGTGAATTGGCCAGCACCGGCTGCAAGCACATGCAGAATTGGTCGGGCACAAGACAAACTCACCAATAGGATGCAAATAAAATCCCAAAACACGGCCACAAAAATACAAAAAACTCAACTCAAAAGAGATAACAAAGAGAGGGCAAGAGGCATACTCCAGTACGAGTCACCTCTGTTAGAAGAGGGGAAAAATATATATATATGTGTGTACTTTTTTTAATTTGTTCTTGGGATTTGGGCATTGCTGGCATTTATTGTCCATTCCTCGTTGCTCTGAGGTTTTGGTGGGCCTTCTTCTTGAACTGCTGCAGTCCATGTGCTCTCACAATACTGTAGTGGTTTAATACTAGGCAACTTCAGAGGGCAGTTAAGAGTCAACCACGTTGGTGTGGGCCTGGAGTCACTTATAGGCCAGACTGGGTAAGCACAGCAAGTTTCCTTCCCTAAAGGACAATAGTGAACCAGTTGGGTTTTTATCGACAATCCGACAGTTTCATGGTCACTTTTGCTGATACCAGCTTTTTATTTCCAGATTTTTTTTGAACTGAATTCAAATTTTCAAACCGCCCTGGTGGGATTTGAACTCACGTTCTCACATATCTTAAAATCAAACAAGATGCAAGCAGAAAATCGGGCACTTATAACCAAGCTTTAATAACAAGAGAACGCCAGTGAAAGAGTGGATAAATCTCCGTGGTTTAGGGCTGGCAGTGCCCTCACAACATGGGCCATCTTCCACTCGCACCTGTGATCCAATATCGGCAACAGTTCTGTTACACTGGCACCTGCTTTAGTTCAGATTTTGGGAGAATCCAAAAAGGCTGAGAATGCTGGGGGTCAATTGAAACTTTCAAAACTGAGATCGATAGATTTTTGTTGGGTAAGGGTATTGAGGGAAATGGAGCAAAGGCGGGTAAATTGGTTTGGGGTGCAGATCAGCCAGGATCTAACTGAATGGTGGAACAGGCTCGAGGGGTTAAATGGCCTCTTCCTGTGCCTATGAACCGGGTCAAGGAGCTGAATGGCCTCCTCCTGCTCCTATGTAACAGGCTCAAGGGGCTGAATGGCTGACTCCTGCTCCTATGTAACAGGTTTGAGGGGCTGAATGGCCTCCTCCTGTTCCTATGTAACAGGTTCGAGGGGCTGAATGGCCTCCTCCTGTTCCTGTGTAACAGGCTCGAGGGGCTGAATGGCCTCCTCCTGTTCCTGTGTTACAGGTTCGAGGGGCTGAATGGCCTCCTCCTGTGCCTATATGGACCTCCTGCTGATGTCTAAACGTGGCTCCTTATCCCAGCGATGGACTCGTAAACCCATGAAAAACTAAAACTATGATAGGGATAAAGGAGATGCACTGCACTGTGGACTCGACTATTCCAGTGCTCTCCTGGCCGGCTTACCAGCTTCCACCCTCCGTAAACTTGAGCTCATCCAAAACTCTGCTGCCTGTATCCTAACTCGCATCAAGTCCCATTCACCCATCACCCCTGTGCTCACTGACCTACATTGACTCCCGGTCCAGGAATGCCTCGATTTTAAAATTCTCATCCTTGTGCTCAAATCCCTCCATGGCCTCGTCCCTCCCTATCTCTATAACCTCCTCCAGCCCGACTACCCTCCGAGATCTCTGCACTCCTCCAATTCTTGCCTCTTGTGCATCTCCAACTTCCTTCGCCCCACCATTGGCGGCTGTGCCTTCAGCTGACTAGGCTCTAAGCTCTAGAATTCCCTCCTTAGACCTCTCCGCCTCTCTACCTCTCTCTCCTCCTTTAAGACACTCCTTAAAACCTACCTCTTTGATCAACCTTTAGGTCACCTGTCCTAATATCTCCTTATGTGGCTCGGTGTCACATTTTGTCTAATAACGCTCCTGTGAAATGCTTTGGGATGTTTTAATACGATTAAGGCACTACGTAAATGCTTGTTACAATGGAGAAGGGGGTCAGCCAGTATCCCAGAATCGAAACTAAAACGCGGCCAGTATAAAAGTGGCTGCACACAGCACAGTTTACAGATTGCAGTGGCCGGTTTAAATATCTAGAGTCAAGACAAGCCTACAAGTCAATAACCATTAAGAGCCTGTCATCTTTTCGGTCTTTAAATCCCCTCAACTCCCACTTTTGGCAGCTGCGCCCAAACATATTTTCGTTGCTGCGTTGCTCTTCCTGACGGGTGAACTTTGTTTTGGTTAATCTGAGTAGAGGAACCCAAGGAGGAGCTAATCCTGGGTACTCCGGGAATTCTTTCAAATCAGCTCCCCGGTCAGGATTCACTGGGGAAAAGCATCTTGCTGCCAAACACAAACACAAACACAACCAGCCGAGTCTTAAAACTGT
Source organism: Heptranchias perlo (assembly GCF_035084215.1). Lineage (NCBI taxonomy): Eukaryota > Metazoa > Chordata > Chondrichthyes > Hexanchiformes > Hexanchidae > Heptranchias > Heptranchias perlo. The sequence continues at coordinate 16,417,059 of NC_090326.1, forward strand.
CCGATTGCTCGCAAATTTACAACTAGCTTTAACCCTTGCCTCACCACCTGACTTGATTCTGCAGTTAAAAAAAAGTATATATATAGGACACGTACCAAAGTCATTAAAAGTATTCTTTTTTTTAAATTTCTAGCAATACGTTAAGTGCGACATTGTCCTGAAACGTGCTTCCCCAAGTCAACAAGTAATGCTTTCCATTAGCCATTGTACCCCCAGGACTGCACTGGAGATCTAGCTTATACTGTGAAGCAGGAGGCACAAGTTTGAGCTGAACGATGCTTAAATAGGCAAGGAAGAGATGTGGTTAACAACACCTAAACTAATGTATTTATGTTAGTTCCCTTTGACACAGGCTGCTCCAACATTACATAGCAACAATGTACATCGTCACAAAGCAATAAACACCAACTAAAGAAAATTAACAACTTAACTCACTTTATCTGTTGTTGTTCAGATTACTATTGAGAACACCAGACTCTTTGCAGCAGTTTTGCTTTCGAGTTTACTTTTGCACACTTTGTCATATATTATTATTACACCTACCTTTATGCTCAAATGGTTATCAGTTCTTGTCTTTGGCACTGCTGATCGGTGAGTCATGTTAAACAGGTTCAGCACCTAATGCCACACAATAACATAAAATCCACTGCATGCTCTGTTTCGGTATCCTTCTCATTTCCACTCGCACAAATCCCCCGTCATTTCTCTAGTGCTCGCTCCTTTTTTTTTAAGTTCTCCACTCATGGGAACATGTACACCCCCTCTTAAAGAAAATGAAAAATGACTCTCGGGGACTGGAGTTAAACTGTGTTAGGAGGAAACTACAAGACTGAGAGATTGATGAGCCAACCCCCGCACTCCTGGGCGCTCTCCTACTGCTTCATTATGCATACTGATGCAACTTCCTCCCCTTATTCTCAAACTTTTTAAACACTGGGAATTCAATGTAACCTTGCCCAGCAGGAAGCCAGAGCTCATCCCTGCCACACAAAAGGGATCACAGCCTGCTTCAGCCAAGGAGGTGGACACGTTTGGAGGGAGATTTGGCTGCACTTCATGTTACACTTTTTAACAAGGTGATAAACAACAACAACTTGCATTGATAGAACGCCTTTAACATAGTAAAACATAAGAACATAAGAACATAAGAAATTGGAGCAGGAGTAGGCCAATCGGCCCCTCGAGCCTGCTCCGCCATTCAATAAGATCATGGCTGATCTGATCCCAACCACAAATCTAAAGAACACAAGAAATCGGAGCAGGACCCGGCCACATAGCCCCTGGGCCCTCTCCGCCACCCACAGGGCATTGACCGATCCGAACTCAGCTTCATGTCCAATTTCCTGCCCGCTCCCCATAACCCCTAATTCCCTTTACTTCTAGTCCCAAGGCGCTTCACTGGAGCGCTAATCAAACAAAGTTTGACACTGAGCCACCTATTAGGAGATATTAGGACAGGTGACCAAAGGCTTGGTCAAAGAGGTAGGTTTTAAGGAGCTCCTTAAAGGAGGAGAGAGAGGTAGAGAGACAGAGAGGTTTAGGGAGGGAATTCCAGAGTTTACTGACTGCCTGTTACCAAATGTCAGACTGTGTGTAAAAATCAATCTCTACTTTGTTCAGATCACCTAACACAACACAGTACATTCAGCAACACTGTTGTACTTTTGTGTGATGGTGGATGATTTCGAATCCCTATCCTAAAGATACGCATCACCATCAAAGTCTCATTATGACCCCCTAGGAAACAGAGGATGTGGCCTCAGAATTGAGTTATGATGGCCTCTCACGTAGAGACACGAGTGACTGCAGAACCACCAATACTTGGCACTGACTGCTCACACACTGGAGAGTTAGCTGGGAGAGTGATTCCCCCCAGCTCTAAACTAATGATATTTCAAACACATGATCGTCCCACAGCATCCGGCTCCCACTGCCAATGCATTTTCAGCTGTGCAGTAAGAACAAGTGGGTGCTTTCAGTGGCGGAGCTGGGTTGGCCGGCTGAGGGGTGGGGGAGGGGGTGGAACCGGAGATTTGGCTGATTTGGCAGGAAGGGGACTGGGGAATGCCCACTTACCCAGTCTGAAGGCAGAGCTGGGAACTGCACAGACTAGCGGGCCAAACCTGGAGGCCAAAGAATGGGCGACAGAGGTTCCTGGGAGCGAGATAGAGATGGTCTGCCAAAACCACATTGATTAACCTCAAAATAATATGGAGGGCGGGTCATGACCCTCACTGACCCACCTCCCCCCCCCACCCCCCAAAACTGGCTTTGCCACTGGCTGTTTTCTCACCTCTAACATCTGCCATGGCAACCACTGGTCTTTAGTGGCATTTAGTCACCAATGTCAAACCATCAGCTGCTGCTAACTGAAGGGCATGGGAATGAAAGATAAACTGGGTCAAAGCCTCATGAATACAGCGAACGCCAAAACAGTGTTTGTGGAAGCTTCATTTTACCAGTGCTTGAATTCTCAGCTTGATGATAACGGAGGTGTAGCAGGACTCAGGGAAAAGTTTATTATAGGGTAGTGAAGTATGTAATAATAGGATTTACTGAAACACAGAACAAACAAACTTGTCTTTATATAACACCTTTTACTTCCTCAGGATATCCCAAAGTGCTCCACAGAAAGTTAATTACTATTGAAGTGTAGTCACTGTTGTTTGTGGGCAAACGTGGCAGCCAATTTGTGCACAGCAAGATCCCACAAACAGCAATAAGGTAAATGACCAGTTTTTATGTTTCTGGAGGTGTTGATTAATGCATAAATATTGGCCAGGGCACTGGGGGAACTCTCCTGCTCTTTGAATTGTGCCATGGGATATTTTATGTGCACCGAAGAAAGGGACAAGGCTCGTTATAACATCTCACCCAAAAGATGGCACCTCCAACAGTGCAGCACTCCCTCAGTACTGCACTGAAGTATCAGCCTGGTTACATGCTCAAGACTCTGGAGTGGGGCTTAAACCTACGACCTTCTGACTCAGAGGCAAGAGTGATATCACTGAACCATGGCTGGCACCCATCTTTACTCTTGGTGGTGGCATTGATTGAATGGTACCCCTGTGTTAAGAGCTGATGACATTGCTTCAATATAAAAGCGCCTGTAAGAAGGTTGGTGTGACTTTAGTCCTACCCTGCACTGCCCCGTGTGCCCACAATTCACCAGTGGATGCAAAACGCCCTTAATTGTGGTCTAGAGCAAAAAGGGGAAAATTGGCTCCATAAACAAAACAAGATAATTGCAATACATTAACAAACCCACTGGCCTTTTAAAAAATAATGTAAAAATAGCCCCTCGATTGAATATGTTGATGCAAATAGACCATTTGTCTGCAAAAGAAATTTGGCCTTCGGGTTAATTCCCACCACATATTTTATCTTAGTTTGGTCTTCAGATGAAACCAGCAACAATCAGAATCCACACTGAAGAGGCGGAGAGGTTTATATAGAGAGATAAACACAGAGCAGGCCAGTCAGACAGCACGTCATCGTTCCAATACTTTGTGCTGCTTTTGGTTGGAGTCAGTAACCTGATCCCCGCCTGTGTGGCAGTGAGGGGTCACAGCAATTAGTCTCAGGGACCCCAGGGTAGGGAGGGGGCAAAAGTAGCCAGGTGTCCCGCTCCTGGCAATTATCCAGTGACCCCTGCACGTGTTCAAGCATCCCTGTGATGCCCTCCACAGTGCAGTAGCAACCTAGGTATTGTGCTCAAACCTGAACTGAGCTTCACAGCCCACCCACAACATCAAGTCTGCTTGCGTCTACCTCCATAACATCGCCCATCTCCGCCCTGATCTCAATCCTTCCCCCGGCTATTGAAACTCTCACCTACACTTTTATCATGTGCAGACTTGATTACTCCAACACTCTTCTTGCTGGACTTACATTGTCCGACCTCCATAAACTCCAACTTGTCCAAAATCCAGCAGCTCGCATTCTCTCCCACGTTATGCCCTGCATGATCATCATTCCAATCCTTGCCGACCCACACTGGCTCCCTGTCCCCCAACATATTCAGTTTAAAAAGCCTTGACCTTGACTTCAATTCCTTCCAGTTCTTTGCATCTCCCTAACGCTACAACCTCCTCCAACTATATACCCCTCGAAAACCCGTCCATCCCTCAACTGTATGCATCCCATCCCTCAACTGTATGCATCCCATCCCTCAACTGTATGCGTCCCAACCCTCAACTGTATGCATCCCAACCCTCAACTGTATGCATCCCATCCCTCAACTGTATGCATCCCAACCCTCAACTGTATGCATCCCAACCCTCAACTGTATGCGTCCCAACCCTCAACTGTATGCGTCCCAACCCTCAACTGTACGCGTCCCATCCCTCAACTGTACGCGTCCCACCCCTCAGTGGCAGAGTCTTCAGCCGCCTAGGCTCTACTTTCTGGAACACTCGCCCTAAATCACTCCGCCTCTCTTCTTCTCCTCTATCCTCCTTCAGAAACCTTTCCCAAAACCCATCTTTTGCACCCGACCTCTAAGTCGCCTCCTCTAACCTCTGGAGCTGTTTTCTCTCATTGTTTCTCTGAAAGGTCCCTGGGCGCCACACAAGTGCAGGTTGTTGTCACCGAGGGCCCTCATCATCTGCGGGCCAACAGCCGGCACTAATCACTGCCTTTTCAGGAGACCAGGACCAAGGAATGGAGGAAGTAAAAGGAAAAAGAATAAAAGGAGTGACGACTTAATGAAAAAGTGATTATCGTTTGTTAGAAGAGGAGAACAAGTCTGTGGCATTTTAATTGCAACATCATTGGATCATAAGTTTGTCAACAAACCCAAGAGGGCCTGTCAAACATATTTGCATGAAGACAATGTCCCTTTAATGGAAAATACAATGCCCTCACTGTGTCTCTAGGATCATCACACACTGTTTACTTGTTGCAATTTATTCCAAACATTCAATATTCTTTATAATCAAAACAAAACAGAGCCTGTTGTGCATGTCGTGAAGCACAGTGAACTCCCTCACTCAAATCCTGCCGTCACACACAAAACCTGCGTCTTTTATCAGGCTGTTTGTGAACAGATTCTACCCTTCTCAGATCAAGCTGCAAGTGTTAATCTTTTGTTTCTCACACGCTGTGCAAAAAGCACCAGCCCCTGCATGGAAAAAAAAAACAGCATCAAGGTTAAATTACATAGCCATGTGGCATGTTCGAGCAATTGGACCAGACTCTGCAACAACCAAATGAAGTGAAGGAGTGGTTATATTGCACCTTGGAATACAGATTAGTTCCAAAATCATCCACAACCAGACCACCAACACACTCTCCACCTCCAACACATCGCAACTCTGAGGAAGGGTTCTCACCTGAAACATTGGGGGCAACTTTAACCTATCTCACTGGGATCGGATGGCATGCTTTTTTTACACCCCGCCCAATATTACTCTCCGTTGACTAAACTCGGGCGGAGTGTAAAACCAGCACTGCACCCAGTCTCATCAGTTTCCCTGACGGACAAGTTAGTTAAAATTGCTCCCTTTAATTTCCCCTATTTTCTCCACAGAGACTGACTGACCTGCTGAGTGTTTCCAGCATTTTCTGTTTCCCGTTTCAGATTTCCAGCATCTGCAGTATTTTTTTTTGCTTTTTATTCTCCAGTTCATTGACACTGACTCAGAGTCCAGAATCCGTGCAGGCAGTTGTAACTGGGCAGCCCCATCATTCAACTGCCTAGGCCCTGAGCTCTGGAATTCCCTCCCTAAACCTTTCCGCCTCTCTATCCCTCTTTCTCCTCCTCTCCTTAAAACTAACCTCTTTGACCAAGCTTTTGGACACTTGTACTAATGTCACCTTGTGTGGCTCGGTGTCAAATTTTGTTTGATAACGCTCCTGTGAAGCGCCTTGGGATGTCTTACTATGTTAAAGGAGCTATATAAATGCAATTTGAATTGTTGCTCACTCATACTGAAGACCAGGACTATAACTCTGTGTCTGAGTCTAGCTGGGGTTCTGTACCCCATACATTGTGCTATGAACTGAGGATTATTCTGCTGCCAATCAAAGCCCACCTTCAGTAGATTGCGAGTGGCCAAAGCCCCCTGTCTATAGAAGGTTCACTTTTATTGGCTTCCCAAGCTGTGAACATCTGAGGAGACAGAGATGTCACCTGTTCCCAGTCCCAACAGCCAGTCGCTGGAAGATCTGCAGTCTGGTGATGACCCTCCTTCTGACTGTCCCCACCTGGTAGACAGGCTCCTGAAATCCACTCACCGCCTCCCCAGGTTGCCGCAGCTGAAATTGGGGATATCGATGGAGTAGAAGGTTGAACATGCACCCGACCACATCATGGTGTTCTGTGGTGCTCCGTGCTGTGCAAAACGATGAACTGAAAGATCCCACGATGCTATTTGAAGAAGAGCAGGGGAGTTCCCCGGTATACTGGCCAATGTTTATTCCTTAACGAACATCACTTAAAAAACAGATAATCTGGTCGTTTAATCACATTGCTGTTTGTGGGACCTTGCTGTGTGCAAATTGGCTGCTGTGTTTCCTACATTACAACAGTGACTGCACTTCAAAAAGTACTTCATTGGCTGTAAAGCACTTTGGGACATCCTGAGATTATGGAAGGTGCGATAGAATTACAAGTTCTTTCTTTCTTTACATTGCTTTGTGACCATTCTTCAAATGGCAGTTTAGGCAATGGCCTGAATTTTCCTCTGCTCTCACCGCCCCCAGAATCAGGCCGGACAGCGGCAGAAATAGTGGAGAAATCGGGCAGCAAGGCCTATTGGAGTCTTCCCGCCCTGGCCTTGACATTTCACCCCCACTGGCCTCCCTTTCCCTGCCCAGAGCATGCAGATAACAGTGGGGAGGCAGGGCCCAGTCGTCAGCCTGTTGCACCGCCACCCCCAGGTACCGCCAGTTTGTGGTGGGGTGGGGGGGCAGGCCTAAAAACTGCCTGCCCCACCTTTATCTTCAGGGCCTCTCCGCACACTTTAGCTTGCCTTCAGATTTACCGCAACACACCGAGAATTTCCCTTTGGGGGGGCAGAGGCAGGGTCAGCCTTGCTAGGGTGTGGGGGGGGGGGGTGGAGGGTGAGGGGGGGCCTCCTGACTGGAGCTCGCCCTGCATACTAATGACCTCTGACTTAGGATATTGGATCAGGAGGGGTTGGGCGGCAGGGGGAAGTCCTGCCCCCGAAAAGGTTCTGGAGCCTTCGTGTTGCATCAGGGGTCCCATAGGAAGAGTTGAGGCCTCCCCTGCCCCAGGCTCCCCCACCCCTGATCATGAGGCCCTCCCAAAACCGGCTCCGTGCAACTTACTTGAGTCCTGTGGACTGTTGCTTTGACCCTTCAGTCCACTTCCCATCAGTTTCTGCTGGGGAAACTGACCGGGCGTTTGCAAAACTGACCAGGTTTGCCTCCCACCTTGGCCTCCGTCACCACCCCCTCCCCCGCCACACCCTCCCCCAAACTGCTGCCTGATTCCTACCCCGAGATAAACAATAACTTGCATTTATACAGCGCCTTTAACATAGTAAAATGTCCCAAGACGCTTCACAGGAGCGTAATCAGACAAAATTTGACAACGACCCACATAAGCAGATATCAGGACAGGTGACCAAAAGCTTGGTCAAAGAGGTAGGTTTTAAGAAGCGACTTAAAGGAGGAGAGAGAGAGGAAGAGAGGCGGAGAAGTTTAGGGAGGGAATTCCAGAGCTAAGGACCTAGGCAGCTGAAGGCACGGCTGCCACTGGTGGAGCGATGAAAATCAGGGATGCACTGGAGACCAGAATTAGAGGAGGGCAGAGATCTCGGAGGGTTGTAAGGCTGGACGAGGTTATAGAGCTAGGGAGGGGCGAGGCCATGGAGGGATTTGAAAAGGATGAGAATTTTAAATAAAATCAGGGGCTGGTGTGTCCAATTCAGCAGCGACCAGCTCCCTAGACATCTCTCAAATAACGTCAAACTGCAGAAAATCTCCTTCCCACTAAAAGCAGCTCAAAAGTTGCTTTAAGAGCCATATTTCCCCGAGTTGCTTCAGGTCTAATGCACCAATAATCACTTTGTAAACTTCCCAGCTTTAAATGTCGTTCTGCAGCTTTTAATCCCTTACACATCGAACTGACCCGTGTTCACAGGTCACTTAACATGTTAAGGTTTAGAATGTCCATTAGGTAGAGACCATTCTGCGAGAATGAAGAAAATTTGGGGAAAAAATCACAACTCAGCACCAATGTGACACATTACACAGTCTTATGTAATATATATGGGTGCAGGGTAATATGGATGCACTTAAAATATTGCGGACACTTGGGCATAGTTTAGTTCCATGCATAATTCACTGATGCCCAAGTATCCACGATCCTTTAAGCCATGTAACTTATTTGTGCCCAGATTGCACATCTCTCTGGGCGCAAATGCCGAGGAAATAGATTACAGGGTATCAGAAGTCATCCCTTATATCCAAGCTTCTCTCCTCTTTTGTCACGGGAGCAACTGTTCCCACCTTCAAAACCTTCCTTGAAGCCAATGATTCTGCCCACAATCTCCCCTCATATTCCTGCTCAAGCTAGTGTAGTGGGGATGGTTTGCCACATTAAAGGTGGCATATAAGCGTTAAGTTGTTGATACATCTCAGTCTCAAGTTTCTTTCTTATGACTAACATCCACCACCGCCGCAACGTGGCTGCGGTGTGTATCATCCACAGGATGCACTGCAGCAACTCGCTAAGGCTTCTTCGACAGCACCTCCAAACCCCTGACCACCATCACCTAGAAGGACAAGGGCAGCAGGTACATGGGAACACCATCACCTCTAACTTCCCCTCCTAGTCACACACCATCCCAACTTGGACATATATCGCTGTTCCTTCATCGTCACTGGGTCAAAATCTTAGAACTCCCTACTAACAGCACTGTGGGAGAACCTTCACCACACGGACTGCAGCGGTTTAAGAAGAAGGCGGCTCACCACCACCTTCTCAAGGGCAATTAGGGATGGGCAATAAATTCAAGCCTTGCCAGCGACGCCCACATCTCAAGAATGAATTTTCTAATCCAGTTCTGAGTGGGAGTTCTAAAACTGAGTTTTTGTTTGTATTGCACCCTGCATGATTTTATGATGATTGGAATTCATTGCCTTTAACAAGCTCTTAACGAGCATCTTGTCCATTATTTCATTAATCGCCTTTTACAATGGGAAGCAAGTCATGCTGCAAAGAGGGGAGATAATTCTCCTCTTTGTTGCACCTGGCGAGTTACATCAGATTTTAACTCACTTCACCCACATAAAGGAGTTTAGCGGCCCGGAAATGGCGTTGCATCACTTACCGTCCTGTTTACCCTGGTTGAGAGGGACTAGGTGTAACATTAGGACACATGGTTATATTTCAGTATATCTGTCACAGTGCAAATGTTGCTAGAGTGGACAATACAGCGCTTAAACTAAGGTTTCACTACTGGTTGTACCTGCCTGTTCAGCCCACTGACCTGCCCCTTTCTGGGTATTTAATGAGCTAAGGGAATGTTTATGTTATACCCGTGCAAAATAGAAGATAAAAAAAAACAAGTAACAGCAAAATTCCTTTGGGACACTCCGCTAGTACAGTGTAAGGAAACTCTCAAGATGTTTTTACTTGGCAGGAGGAGAGGACAAGTACAGCAAGTTTATTCAGTAAGTTTGTAAATAATGGACAGATCTATTAGATATGTCAGCTGACTGCCCTGTACAAAGCCTTGGACCAGGCCCAAATCTGGGAGACATGAAAGTCCGTTTGGTTCTGAGATAAAGGCTCAGATTGTACTCTTTGATCTGCCGTTCTGTTGGCCTAGTCTTTCGGGAAACCCATTCAGACAAGCTTCACAGATTCAGAAATACCTCCTCCTAATTCAACACAGTTTACTCTATTATTTCTGCTTTTTGATTAGCATTGTCATTCTGACAAGAATCTGAAGGCATCAAAGATTCATCTAGACCCAGAAACCTGATAAAATGTTTTGAAATCATGCTGAACGACTGCAATCTCGTACTGATCAGTTTACAAAATAAGATGGAATCTGGGAATTTTCTTAATTGATGGCTATTTTAGATGCAACTTTTTTTCTTGGTTAAATTTTTTTAAAAAGCACAACTGCTCATTAGATGCTACTTCAGGCCACATCAGCACAAAAATTAATTGCAAATTTTTTGTCTCATGTTACTTAATAATTGGGAGCAAGGACGTTTCATGAAATAGCACAGTCATAGCAAAAGTGGACTGGAAACAGCTACTTGAAGGTAAATCAGTGTCAGAGCAGTGGGAGGCATTCAAGGGGGAGATAGTGAAGGTTCTGAGCAAATATGTTCCCACAAAAAAAAGGGTGGGACTCCCAAATCTAGAGCCCCCTGGATGTCAAGGAGCATACAGGGTAGGATAAACCAAAAAAGGAAGCTTATATCAGATACCGAGAGCTCAATACTGCAGAAAGCTTAGAAGAGTTTGCAGGGACGAAATTAAAAAGAAAATTAGGAAAGCAAAGAGAGGACATGAAAAAATATTGGCAAGTAAAATCAAGAAAAACCCAAAGATGTTTTATAAATACACAAAGAGCAAGAGGATAACTAAGGGAAGAGTAGGGCCTATTAGAGGCCAAAGAGGTAACCTGTGTGTGGAGGCAGAAGACATGGGTATTGTTCTTAATGAATACTTTGGGTGTCTTCACAAAAGAGGGGGACGATGCAGACATTATAGTTAAGGAGGAGGAGTGTGAAATACTGGATGGGATAAATGTAGTGAGAGAGGAAATATTAAGGGGTTTAGTATCTTTGAAAGTAGATAAATCGCCAGGCCCAGATGAAATGTATCCCAGACTGTTAAGAGAAGCAAGGGAGGAAATAACGGAGGTTCTGACCATCATTTTCCAATCCTCTCTCGCTATGGGCATGGTGCCGGAGGACTGGAGGACTGCTAACGTTGTACCATTGTTTAAAAAGGGAGAAAGGGATAGACCGAGTAATTACAGGCCAGTCAGCCTAACTTCGGAGGTGGAAAAAATTCTGAGTATTAATCGTTATTTAGAAAAGCACGGATTAATCAAGGAGAGTCAGTGTGGATTTGGTAAGGGAAGGTCGTGTCTGACTAACCCGATTGAACTTTTTGAGGAGGTAACAAGGAGAGTCGATGAGGGTAGTGCATTTGATGTAGTCTACATAGATTTCAGCAAGGCTTTTCACAAGGTCCCACATGGCAGACTGGTCAAAAAAGTAAAAGCCCATGGGATCCAAGGGAAAGTAGCAAGGTGGATCCAGAATTGGCTCAGTGGCAGGAAGCAAAGGGTAATGGTCGATGCGTGTTTTTGTGACTAGAAGGCTGTTTCCAGTGGGATTCCGCAGGGCTCAGTACTAGCTCCCTTGCTTTTTGTTGAATACATCAATGATTTAGACTTGAATGTAGGAGGCATGATTAAGAAGTTTGCAGATGATACAAAAGTTGGCCGTGTGGTTGATAGTGAGGAAGAAAGCTGTAGATTGCAGGAAGATATCAATGGACTGGTCAGGTGGGCAGAAAAGTGGCAAATGGAATTCAATCCAGAGAAGTGTGAGGTAATGCATTTGGGGAGGGCAAACAAGGCAAGGGAATACACAATAATTGGGAGGAAACTGAGAAGTGTAGAGGAACAGAAGGACCTTAGAGTGCATGTCCACAGATCCCTGAAGGTAGCAGGACAGGTAGATAAGGTGGTTAAGAAGGCATACAGGATACTTTCCTTTATTAGCCGAGGCATAGAATATAAGAGCAGGGAGGTCACGCTCAAAATGTATAAAACACTAGTTAGGCCACAGGTAGAGTACTGTGTACAGTTCTGGTCACCACATTACAGGAAAGATGTGATTGCACATTGAGAGGGTACTGAGGAGATTTACGGGGTTGTTGCCAGGACTGGAGAATTTTAGCTATGAGGGAAGTTTGGGGTTGTTTTCTTTGGAACAGAGGAGGTTGGGGGGAGATTTAATTGAGGTGTACAAAATTCTGAGGGGCCTAAATAGAGTGGATAGGAAGGACCTATTTCCCTTAGCGGTGAGGTCAATAACCAGGGGATATAGATTTAAATAATTGGTGGAAGGATTAGAGGGGAGTTGAGGAGAAATTTTTTTACCCAGAGGGTGGTGGGGGTTGGGAACTCACTGCCTGAAAGGGTGGTAGAGGCAGAAACCCTCGACTCATTTAACCAGTACATGGATGTGCACTTGAAGTGCCGCAACCTGCAAGGCTGGAAAGTGGAATTAGGCTGAATGGCTCTTTTTCGGCCGGCACAGGCATGATGGGCCAAATGGCCTCCTTCTGTGCCGTAAATTTCTATGATTCTATAAAATTTTACAGCACAGAAGGAGGCTATTCGGCCCATCGTGCCTGTGCTGGCTCTTTGAAAGACCTTCCCAATTAGTCCCACTCCCCTGCTCTTTCTCTACAGCCCTGCAAATTTTTCCTTTTAAAGTATATATCCATTACCCTTTTGAAAGTTGCTACTGAATCTGCTTCCACCATCCTTTCAGGTAATAGATTCCAGATCATAACTCGCTGCATAAAAAAATTCTCCTGATCTTACCTCTGGTTCTTTTGCTAATTACTTTCAATCTGTGCCCTCCTGTCAGTGGAAACAGTTTCTCTATATTTACTCAAACAAAACCCCTCACAATTTTGAACTCTTCTATTAAGCCAAACTTCCCCTAAGGTTGCCCCTGCCCTTGCCCTGAACTTGCATCTTTCTCTAGTATCTCTCCTATCTCCTCTCATGCCCCTCATCTTGTCCATGAGACCCACCTCCTGCTCCCTTGACCCTATTCCCACCAAACTGCTGACCACCCAACTTCCCTTCCTGGCCCCCATTTCAGCTGATATTGTTAACGGTTCCCTCTCCTCAGGTACTGTCCCCCTCCCCTTCAAATCTGCCATCATCACTCCCCTCCACAAAATACCCACCCTTGACCTCTCTGTCCTTGCAAACTACAGCTCCATCTCCAACCTCGTTTCCTGTCCAAAGTCCTTGAACGTGTTGTCACCTCCCATATCCGTGCGCATCTTTCCAGCAACTCTATCCTTGCCAATCAGGTTTCCACCTCTGCCACAGTACTGAAACGGCCCGTATCAAAGTCGCAAATGACAGCCTATGTGACTGTGACCGTGGTAAACTATCTCTCTTCATCCTTCTCGACCTGTCTGCAGCCTTTGACACAGTTGACCACGCCATCCTCCTCCAACACCTCTCGTCTGTCATTCAGCTTGTTGGGACTGCGCTCACCGGGTTTCATTCCTATCTATCCAGTCGTAACCAGAGAATCACCTGCAATGGCTTCTCTTCCCGCTCCCGCACTGTTACCTCTGGAGTCCCCCAAGGATCTATCCGTGGCCCACTCCTATTTCTCATCTACATTTTGCCCCTTGGCGACATCATCTGAAAACACGTCAGGTTCCACATGTACGCTGAAGACAACGAGCTCCACTTCACCACCACCTCGCTCGACCCCTCCACTGCTTCTGATTTGTCACGCTGCTTGTCTGACATTCGGTACTGGATGAACACAAATTTCCTCCAACTTAGTATTGGGAAGACCGAAGCCATTGTCTTCAGTCACCATCACAAGCTTCGTTCCCTAGCCACCAACTTCATCCCTCTCTCTTGCCAATGTCTGAGGCTGAACCAGGCCATTCTCAACCTTGGCATTCTATTTGACCACTGGCGGCCGTGCCTGCAGCTGCCTAGGACCTAAGCTCTGGAATTCCCTCCCTAAACTTTGTTATAAAATCCCTCCATGCTCTCGCCCCTTCCTATCTCTGTAACTTCCTCCAGCCCTACAACCTTCCGAGATCTCTGCGCTCCTCCAATTCTTGCTTCTTGTGCATCCCCGATTTTAATCGCTCCACCATTGCTGGCCGTGCCTTCAGCTGCCTAGGCCCTGAGCTCTGGAATTCCCTCCCTAAACCTCTGCACCTCACGACCTCACTCTCCTCCTTTAAGACGCTCCTTAAAACTATCTCTCTGACCATGCTTTTGGTCACCTGTCCTAATATCTCCTTATGTGGTTCGGTGTCAAATATTATTTAATAATGCTCTTGTGAAGCGCCATGGGACATTTTACTATGGTAAAGGCCCTATCTAAATGCAATTTGTTGTTGTTGTTGTTGTTGTTGTTGTTGTTGTGTTGAATCTCCCCTTAACCTTCTCTGTTCGAAGGAGAACAATCCCAGTGTCTCCAGTCTTGCCACATACCCTCATCCCTGGTACCATTCTAGTAAATCTCCTCTGCACCCTCTCTAAGGCCTTGACATCCTTCCTAAAGTGTGGTGCCCAGAATTGAACACAATACTCCAGCTGAGGCCTAACCAGTGTTTTATAAAGGTTTAGCATAACTTCCTTGCGTTTGTACCCAATGCCTCTATTTATAAAGCCAAGGATCCCATATGCTTTTTTTAACAGCCTTCTCAACTTGTCCTGCCATCTTCAAAGATTTGTGTATGTGCACCGCCGGGTCTCTCTGTTCCTGCACCCCCTATAACATCAGAACATAAGAAATAGGAGCAGGAGTAGGCCAATCGGCCCCTCGAGCCTGCTCCGCCATTCAATAAGATCATGGCTGATCTGATCCTAACCTCAAATCTAAATTCATGTCCAATTTCCTGCCCGCTCCCCGTAACCCCTAATTCCCTTTACTTCGAGGAAACTGTCTATTTCTGTTTTAAATTTATTTAATGATGTAGCTTCCACAGCTTCCTGGGGCAGCAAATTCCACAGACCTCCTACCCTCTGAGTGAAGAAGTTTCTCCTCATCTCAGTTTTGAAAGAGCAGCCCCTTATTCTAAGATTATGCCCCCTAGTTCTAGTTTCACCCATCTTTGGGAACATCCTCACCTCATCCACCCGATCAAGCCCCTTCACAATCTTATATGTTTCAATAAGATCGCCTCTCATTCTTCTGAACTCCAATGAGTAGAGTCCCAATCTACTCAACCTCCCCTCATATGTCCACCCCCTCATCCCCGAGTGAACCTTCTTTGTATTGCCTCGAGAGCAAGTATGTCTTTTCTATTGTACCGTTTATTTTATATTGCACAATATTCCAATTTATATTTACAGAATTTTCTTTTGTTGTTCAACATTCTCTGCCTTCCTCCCAAGTAGTAAGCTTGGTTCATATCAAATGGATCGTCATTTGAATGAGATGCTGTAGAGTTGCCTGAACCCACAGCACTATTCCCTCGGAAGGAGGTACTCAGACTGCTGGAGAGGAGGAGTAGTGGAGGAAATTGACAGCGAGAAAAAGGAGAAAGAAATGACTGCACTCAAATGATGCGTTTAATTGTGGGATTGGGCACTGAGAGAAATTTGCTCAACTGTGCTGTGGTATGGTAGATCGCACAAACATAATTGAACCTGAGACTTGTAGGATCTAAAGAACGTGCTATCCATCGTGTAATTAAACAATACATCATACAGTGTCAAAAAATATCCTTTTGGTTTACTAATAAATATTGGGTGCCTCGGGCCATTTCAGAGTATTACTGGGTATGCAGCCAAGGTCATAAACCTAAAGGGAGTTTGTGCCTTAAAAGCTCCGTGCGCTTCAGAATAGACCAGCATATTACGAAGCAGACTCTCAGTCATGTACCCCAGGCAAAAAACTTACTCTCACTAAAATTGGGAAATAACTTTGCACTGGTTTTGTACGATGGTTTAATTTTTCGACCTGTGCTTGCACTTGACAATTACACATTTCAATGAAAATGTGCATCGATTCAATTATCATAAAAAGTGTCTGGGTTCAAAGGACCCCATATGCTGAAGAATCTACAAGACATCTGGTCTCTCTGTACAATCCCCACCAAATGAAACAGTTAAGGCAAAGCTTTATTGCTCTGCAGGAATGAATAATTTGCTTCATATTTCACAACATGTTTTTCCTCGAGGTGTGAATTTCATTCCCCTTTACAGCGCTGTCTTGACAACAGGACGACCATCGTTGAGTCGGGCAGTGAGTGAACTGAGCTGCCAATTTTCCTGAACCGGCACTGCAACATGTTGCAAACAGTGTGATAACATGAAACCTTTTGATTGTTTTTAATAAGCCCTTAACCAAAAAAAGCTTGGTTAATGCGAAGTTAACCTGCGTTAGGCCCGTTTACTCCCAGGAGCAAACTGAGGACTGCGGGCAAAACTTGGCACCTGCTCCGTTAACATGAACAAATGGGACACCTTAGCACACTATTGCTCAGGACGGTTTAATACGGGATCCTGGGCTTTATAAATAGAGGCATAGAGTACAAAAGTAAGGAAGTCATGATGAACCTTTATAAAACACTGGTTTGGTCACAACTGGAGTATTGGGTCCAGTTCTGGTCACCGCACTTTAGGAAAGATGCGAAGGCCTTGGAGAGGGTGCAGAAGAGATTTACTAGAATGATTCCAGGGACGAGGGACTTTAGTGACATGGATAGACTGGAGAAGCTGGGATTGTTCTTCTTGGAACAGAGACAGTTGCGTGGAGATTTGATAGATGTATTCAAAATCATGAAGGGTCTAGACAGAGTAGATAGAGAGAAACTGTCCTCGTTGGTGGAAGGGTCAAGAACCAGAGGACATAGATTTAAGGTGATTGGCAAAAGAACCAAAGGTGACATGAGGAAAAACCTTTTTACACAGCGAGTGGTTAGGATCTGGAATGCACTGCCCGAGGGGGTGGTGGAGGCAGATTCAATCATGGCCTTCAAAAGGAAACTGGATAAGTACTTGAAAGGAAATAATTTGCAGCGCCACGGGGGTGGGACTAGTTTGATTGAGCCGGCACGGACTCGATGGGCCGAATGGCCTCCTTCCGTGCTGTAACCTTTCTATGATTCTATGATTAAGTCACTTGTCCGACTTTTTAGATGAGGAACGGGGCAAAGAAGAAAGTTATGAATGGCTCCCTTTTATCACTACTCGCAGATAAAAAAACCATCTTGGGGTTAGTTCCGAATGTGCCAACAGCCCTGAAGTACCACCCAAGTGTCCAATCTTCAAATGGATCCCCAGACCATTCGGCTGTGGTGGACATTGACATGTATGGCACTTGCGTATTATTAACCGAACACTAGATGGCCCCCTGATGGGAGTAAGCACATTGTAGCAATTACACTCCAATGTCTTCTCTTGCATTACTTTGTTATTCTTTGACAGAATTTTCTAGACAGTCTGGAAATAAAAGCAGCTAGATATTACCACACCAATACGAGTGTTTATTCAGACACATAAAACCCGATTCTGTTGTCACCTGACCTTCGGACTCATATACTTTCCATGAGGATGCCACAGAACAGTGATAAGAAACAAGAATTCTGGGAATTTTTCCTCTCCCTAGCCCAAGGATGTTGAGTCCAATTGTTGCCATTCAATTTAACACCATTTCCCACTGCAATGATGGTAAACCTTTATAAATTACTGGTTAGGCCTCAGCTGGAATATTGTGTCCAATCCTGGGCACCACACTTTAGGAAGGATGTCAAGGCCTTGGAGAGGGTACAGAGGGAGTTTACTAGAATGATATCGGGGATGTGGGACCTCAGTTAGGTGAAGAAACTAGAGAAGCTGGGATTGTTCTCCTTCGAGCAGAGAAGGTTAAGGGGAGATTTAATAAGAACATCGAAACAGGAGTAGACCATTCAATCCCTTGAGCCTGTTCTACCATTCAATTAGATCATGGCTGATTGATATCCTAACTCCATCTATCAACCTTGGTTCCATAACTCTTAATACCCGTGCCGAACAAAAATTTATCAATCTCAGTTTTGATATTTTCAATTGACCCCCAGCCTCAACAGCTTTTAGGGAAGAGTGTTCCAGATTTCCACTACCCTTTGTGTGAAGAAGTGCTTCCTGTCATCACCCCTGAACGGCCGAGCACTAATTTTAAGGTTATGCCCCCTTGTTCTGGACTCTCCCACCAGAGGAAATAGTTTCTCTCTATCTACCCTATCAAATCCTTTTCATAATCAATTAAATCACCCCTTAATCTTCTATACTCGAGGGAATACAAGCCTAGTCTATGCAACCTGTCCTCATAACTTAACTCTTTTAGCCCCAGTATCATTCTGGTGAATCAGCGCTGCATCCCCTCCAAGGCCAATATCTGAGGTGCAGTGCCCAGAACTGAATCTAGTACTCTAAATGTGGTCTAACCAGAGCTCTGTACAGCTGTAACATAACTTCCACCCCTTTGTACTCCAGCCCTCTTGAGATAAAGGCCAACATTCCATTAGGCTTTTAAATTATTTTTGTACCTGTCCACCAGCTTTTAGTGATTTCTGTATTTGGACCTTAAATCCTTCTGCTCATCCACAGATTCTAGTTTCTCGCCATTTAGAAAACACTCTGGAATCTGCCAATAGAGGTGTTCAAAATCATGAAGGGTTTTGATAAAGTAAATATGGAGAAACTGTTTCCACTGGCGGAAGGGTCGGTAACCAGAGGACACAGATTTAAGGTAATCGGCAAAAGAACCAGGGGGGAGATGAGGAGAATTTTTTTCACGCGGGAAGTTGTTATGATCTGGAATGCACTGCCTGAAAAGGCGGTGGAAGGAAATTCAGTAATAACTTTCAAAAGGGAATTGGATAAATACTTGAAGGGGAGAAAATTTGCAGGGTGATGGGGGTAGAGCAAGGGAGTGGGACTAATTGGATAGCTCTTTCAAAGAGCCCATGAGTCTATCATTCTGAGAGTCTAGGAGCCTATGATTCTAGGAGTCTAGGATTTTAGGAGTCTATGGGGTTAATTTGGATAACCCCCGAAAACGAGCGTGAACTCGCGCCCGGTTAATCGCACATCATTCATGCTGCCTGCTATTATACATGATTGCTGTGTGCAGCCAGTGATACCTGCACTGTTGAGTGGCTGCATCCACCAGCAGGGGCCCTGATATCGGGAATGGCTAGTGCTACTTAAAAGCAGCCTGCATCTCTTAAAGGGGAGGTGTTCTGTGGCTGCAGGAAGCAGTGTAAAGTGATTCCTGGGCTGGAAGATATTAAGGAATGGCTGGGCCTGCGAGAGAGTGTGCACCAAGGTTCTCAGACGGTACACTAGAGGCCTTGGTGGAAGATGTGGACAAATGGAGGCAGGAAGCCCTCCAGTGGGAGGCTATGGCACATGAGGCCAATGCCAGGAGCATCACTCCATGCACATGGATGCAGTGCAGAAAGAAGTTCAATGATTTGACCCGAGTGGTCAAGGTGAGTGAGTTGAACTGCATCACTAGCCTCATCCACTGCTCCGTGCACGACACCCCACCCCACCAACAAACTCTTTCAATCAGTACTCAACCCTGCGAATCAGATGCTGCATCTTACCCTCACACATTACCACTCTTGCAAGCCGCACACCCACAACTTACAGTCACACACACTGGCAGCTAGTTAACCATGACGGGCACATCTCCCAAACATCTTGGAGGACACTCACTGACACATTTCCCTCTTTCTTGCAGGCGAAGGTGGCGCATAACAGCCGGCAGCAGCACAGACCTGGACAGGCACGCCTACATGTCCTCATCCCCATGGAGGACACCATGCCGCCGATCATTGGAAGGGTCATCGCTGAGGCCGTAGCCAATGGTGGCACTGGAGGGATCGATGATAAGTGTCTCTGCGTACGTAATCCTCCTTCTCGCTTCCCATTTCTCCCTCACCCCACAATCATTTCTGACTCACATGCTGCAGATGGTGAAAGCACGCATGTCTTACGTTCTCCTCTCCCCAAACCACAACCCAACCCGCTGATGGGCGTACACAACCAAATGCTTGACACACTGGAAAGCCTAGCAGAAAGCCTGCACACAATGTCAAAGGGCATGGAGGAGTCCAGCTCCAACTTGGCACTGGGCTTTGCGCAAAGCTCGGAGCCCATCCTTTCCCACATGGAACGGGCGGTCACCTCCATCAGCACACCTCCCTTCCCTGTTTCTTGCAGGCGAAGGTGGCGCATAACAACAGGCAGCAGCACAGACCTGGGGGAGAACAGGCACGCCTACACGCCCTCACCCCCATGGAGGCATGCCTACACGTCCTCGCCCACCAGGATGCAGTGTGTGATGACCGATGTCTCAGCTTCCATTGCAGCACAAACAGATGCCATCAAAGGTCTGCATGCTTCATTTGGAGCTCAGACTGCAGCTTTGGAAGCTCAGACTGCTGCTATCAAGGCTTTGGGTTCCACTGTGGAACGGGGCTTCCAGGGTGTCACAGCAGTCCAGCAATCTGCTCTCCAGCAGGTCACCAGGATTGCTGAGGCGCCACCCCGGGAAAGTGGCAGTGGCACCATGGGAGACGAACCTGCTGTCCTCTCTCAGGATGACAGCATTCTTTTTTTTTTATTCATTCATGGGATGTGGGCATCGCTGGCGAGGCCAGCATTTATTGCCCATCCTTAATTGCCCTTGAGAAGGTGGTGGTGAGCCGCCTTCTTGAACCGCTGCAGTCCATGTGGTGACGGTTCCCCCACAGTGCTGTTAGGTAGGGAGTTCCAGGATTTTGACCCAGCGACGATGAAGGAACGGCGATATATTTCCAAGTCAGGATGGTGTGTGACTTGGAGGGGAATGTGCAGGTAGTGTTGTTCCCATGTGCCTGCCCTTGTCCTTCTAGGTGGTAGAGGTCACGGGCTTGGGAGCTGCTTTCGAAAAAGCCTTGGTGAGTTGCTGCAGTACATCCTGTGGATGGTACACACTGCAGCCACAGTGCGCCGGTGGTGAAGGGAGTGAATGTTTAGAGTGGTGGATGGGGTGCCAATCAAGCGGGCTGCTTTGTCCTGGATGGTGTCGAGCTTCTTGAGTGTTGTTGGAGCTGCACTCATCCAGGCAAGTGGAGAGTATTCCATCACACTCCTGACTTGTGCCTTGTAGATGTAGTTATGCTGCAGTTATAAAAAACCCTGGTTAGACCGCACCTGGAGTACTGTGAGCAGTTCTGGGCACCGGACCTTCGGAAGGACATATTGATCTTGGAGGGAGTGCCGCGTAGGTTTACTAGAAAAATACCCGGACTTCGAGGGTTAAGTTACGAGGAGAGATTACACAAATTGGGGTTGTATTCTCTAGAGTTTAGAAGGTATTAAGGAGAACAGATAGGGTGGATAGAGAGAAACTATTTCCGCTGGTTGGGGATTCTAGGACTAGGAGGCACAGTCTAAAAATTAGAGCCAGACGTTTCAGGAGTGAGATTAGAAAACACTTCTACACACAAAGGATGGTAGAAGTTTGGAACTCTCTTCTGCAAACGGCAATTGATGCTAGCTCAATTGCTAATTTTTAAATCTGAGATAGATAGCTTTTTGCCAACCAAAAGTATTAAGGGATATGGGCCAAAGGCAGGTATATGGAGTTAGATCACAGATTAGCCATGATCTTATCAAATGGCGGAGTGGGCTCGAGGAGCTGAATGGCCTACACCTGTTCCGATGTTCCTATGTTCCTATGAAATGCTTTGGGGAGTCAGGAGGTGAGTCACTGAATGCAGAATACCCAGCCTCTGACCTGCTTTTGTAGCCACAGTATTTATGTGGCTGGTCCAGATAAGTTTCTGGTCAATGGTGACCTCCAGGATGTTGATGGTGGGATTTAGCGGTGGTAATGCTGTTAAATGTCAAGGGGAGGTGGTTAGACTCTCTTGTTGGAGATGGTCATTGCCTGGCACTTGTCTGATGTGAATGTTACTTGCCACTTATCAGCCCAAACCTGGATGCTATCCAAGTCTTGCTGCACGCGGGCATGGACTGCTTCATTATCTGAGGAGTTGCGAATGGAACTGAACACTGTGCAATCATCAGTGAACATCCCCATTTCTGACCTTATGATGGAGGGAAGGTCATTGATGAAGCAGCTGAAGATGGTTGGGCCTAGGACACTGCCCTGAGGAACTCCTACAGCAATGTCTTGGGGCTGAGATGATTGGCCTCCAACAACCACTACCATCTTCCTTTGTGCTAGGTATGACTCCAGCCACTGGAGAGTTTTCCTTGATTCCCATTGACTTCAATTTTACTAGGGCTCCTTGGTGCCACACTCGGTCAAATGCTGCCCTGATGTCAAGGACAGTCACTCTCACCTCACCTCTGGAATTCAGCTCATTTGTCCATGTTTGGACCAAGGCTGTAATGAGGTCTGGAGCCGAGTGGTCCTGGCGGAACCCAAACTGAGCATCGATGAGCAGGTTATTGGTGAGAAAGTGCCGCTTGATGGCACTGTTGACGACACCTTCCATCACTTTGCTGATGCTTGAGAGTAGACTGATGGGCCGGTAATTGGCCGGATTGGATTTGTTCTGCTTTTTGTGGACAGGACATACCTGGGCAATTTTCCACATTGTCGGGTAGATGCCAGTGTTGTAGCTGTACTGGAACAGTTTGGCTAGAGGCGCAGCTAGTTCTGGAGCACAAGTCTACAGCACTACAGCTGGGATGTTGTTGGGGCCCATAGCCTTTGTTGTATCCAGTGCATTCAGCCGTTTCTTGATATCATGTGGAGTGAATCGAATTGGCTGAACACTGGCTTCTGTGATGGTGGGGATATCGGGAGGAGGCTGAGATGGATCATCCACTCGGCACTTCTGGCTGAAGATGGTTGCAAACTCCTACTCCCACCCCTGCCACTCTGCCAGTGCCCTTACTGTCGCCTGTCAGCCAGCCAGGGCAGACTGCTGCAGCCCAGTCTGAAATGGTGCAGTCTGAAGCTGGGCTCTCCCAGCCCAGAGCCGCTCGAGGTCGTCCTCCAAGACCATCTGCACTCTCCTTAATTGAAGGTCAGCAGCCTCCCACCACCCATGCTCCAGCCATTGGGGATGCACCTCATAGGAGCACTAGGAAAGGTAAAAGCACATGAATGACAGGCTCTAAGGGGATGCACAAGGGTGAATAGTCTCATTTTGTTTGCTTTATTGCATATGTTAACTGATAAATTTGGATTTTAATTTGCATTTGGTGGTGGTTTTTATTTCTGCGATGAGTGAGGGAGGAAGCAATGTGTAATCATAAGGAGGACGATTTGATGGTCATGCAGGAGTGGAAAGTTAAGGAGTGTGGGAATTATTGGTGAATGAGGAGGTGTCCTTGAGGTTACTAATATCTCTCATTCGTAATCTGATCACGCAGAGCCCTGGCAGACAGGGCCTGTCTACCTTATTGCCTCCCTGCCTGTTCCTCCACTGCCTGCTGCACTTCCTTCTCCTCCTCCACTTCCTCATCTGCCTCCTCCACCTCCTCCTCCGTCTTCTAGCAGCTTGTCCTGCTCTGCATGGCCTCTCTTCATTCTCCCAGTCATGTTCAATTCCCAGAGAAAGCCCTAGCAGGCCACTCATGTCTGGAAGCAATGTTCTTCAGCACAATATTTTAAATGCCACTAACAGTACTGCAAGACCAGCTAGACCACTCTCTATATAATATTGCAACTTTATCCAAGTACAGGAAACTTCCACAAACATCTACAATTGTACCAGCAGCCAGAATAACTAATCCACCATTTAATCTGTAACTCCTGCATGATCCCATTCAACAGCACTGGTGGGGGATCCTTCTTGCCCTTTTACTCCTGTTCAGTTGTGGGAGGTTAAGACAGTGCATTGGTTCGGGTAGGGAGTTTGAAAATGGCCTGGCTGCTCCGAATCAGCTTTGCATGCTGATCAACGTCATAATCTCCCTGCTTTACATGCTGTTGGCGTTTGGTAGGTGCGCACGCAGCCACATTTACCAAGGTGGCGTCCTGGCAAGTCACCCTGGAAGTGTGCACACGCCATTTTTGGGGCTTAGTATTCCGCGTACTGCCGACACAATTTAACCCCCTAACAGTCTATGAGTCTATGAGTCTGAGTCGACAATTCCATGATTCTATGAGTCTATGAGTCTATGAGTCTACGATTCTATGAGTCTATGATTCTATGATTCTATGAGTCTATGAGTCTATGAGTCTACGATTCTATGATTCTATGAGTCTATGAGTCTATGAGTCTATGATTCTATGAGTCGATGATTCGATGATTCTATGATTCTATGAGTCTATGATTCCATGAGTCTATGATTCTATGATTCTATGAGTCTATGAGTCTATGATTCTATGATTCTATGAGTCTATGATTCTATGAGTCTATGAGTCTATGATTCTATGATTCTATGATTCTATGAGTCTATGATTCTATGAGTCTATGATTCTATGATTCTATGAGTCTATGATTATATGAGTCTATGAGTCTATGAGTCTACGATTCTATGATTCTATGAGTCTATGAGTCTATGAGTCTATGAGTCTATGATTCTATGAGTCTATGATTCTATGAGTCGATGATTCGATGATTCTATGATTCTATGAGTCTATGATTCTATGAGTCTATGATTCTATGATTCTATGAGTCTATGAGTCGATGATTCTATGATTCTATGAGTCTATGAGTCTATGAGTCTATGATTCTATGATTCTATGATTCTATGTGTCTATGATTCTATGAGTCTATGATTCTATGAGTCTATGATTCTATGAGTCTATGAGTCTATGATTCTATGATTCTATGATTCTATGTGTCTATGATTCTATGAGTCTATGATTCTATGAGTCGATGATTCGATGATTCTATGATTCTATGAGTCTATGATTCTATGAGTCTATGATTCTATGATTCTATGAGTCTATGAGTCGATGATTCTATGATTCTATGATTCTATGAGTCTATGAGTCTATGATTCTATGATTCTATGATTCTATGTGTCTATGATTCTATGAGTCTATGATTCTATGAGTCTATGATTCTATGATTCTATGAGTCTATGATTCTATGATTCTATGAGTCTATGATTCTATGATTCTATGATTCTATGAGTCTGTGATTCTATGAGTCTATGATTCTATGATTCTATGAGTCTGTGATTCTATGAGTCTATGATTCTATGATTCTATGAGTCTGTGATTCTATGAGTCTATGATTCTATGATTCTATGATTCTATGAGTCTGTGATTCTATGAGTCTATGATTCTATGATTCTATGAGTCTGTGATTCTATGAGTCTATGATTCTATGATTCTATGATTCTATGAGTCTGTGATTCTATGAGTCTATGATTCTATGATTCTATGAGTCTGTGATTCTATGAGTCTATGATTCTATGATTCTATGATTCTATGAGTCTGTGATTCTATGAGTCTATGATTCTATGAGTCTATGATTCTATGATTCTATGAGTCTATGATTCTATGATTCTATGAGTCTGTGATTCTATGATTCTATGAGTCTATGATTCTATGATTCTATGAGTCTATGATTCTATGATTCTATGATTCTATGATTCTATGAGTCTATGATTCTATGAGTCTGTGATTCTATGAGTCTATGATTCTATGAGTCTGTGATTCTATGATTCTATGAGTCTATGATTCTATGATTCTATGAGTCTATGATTCTATGAGTCTGTGATTCTATGATTCTATGAGTCTATGATTCTATGATTCTATGAGTCTATGATTCTATGATTCTATGATTCTATGATTCTATGAGTCTGTGATTCTATGAGTCTATGATTCTATGAGTCTGTGATTCTATGATTCTATGAGTCTATGATTCTATGATTCTATGAGTCTATGATTCTATGATTCTATGATTCTATGAGTCTATGATTCTATGAGTCTATGATTCTATGAGTCTGTGATTCTATGATTCTATGAGTCTATGATTCTATGATTCTATGAGTCTATGATTCTATGATTCTATGAGTCGATGATTCTATGATTCTATGATTCTATGATTCTATGAGTCTATGATTCTATGATTCTATGATTCTATGAATCTGTGATTCTATGATTCTATGAGTTTATGATTCTATGAGTCTATGATTCTATGAGTCTATGAGACTATGATTCTATGAGTCTATGATTCTATGAGTCTATGATTCTATGAGTCTATGATTCTATGAGTCTATGATTCTATGATTCTATGAGTCTGTGATTCTATGATTCTATGATTCTATGATTCTATGAGTCTATGATTCTATGATTCTATGATTCTATGAGTCTATGATTCTATGAGTCTATGATTCTATGATTCTATGATTCTGTGAGTCTGTGAGTCCATGATTCTATGAGTCAATGATTCTATGATTCTATGATTCTATGAGTCTGTGATTCTATGATTCTATGAGTCTATGATTCTATGAGTCTATGATTCTATGAGTCTATGATTCTATGAGTCTATGAGTCTATGATTCTATGAGTCTATGAGTCTATGATTCTATGATTCTATGAGTCTATGATTCTATGATTCTATGATTCTATGAGTCTATGATTCTATGATTCTATGAGTCTATGAGTCTATGATTCTATGATTCTATGAGTCTATGATTCTATGAGTCTATGATTCTATGAGTCTATGATTCTATGAGTCTGTGATTCTATGAGTCTGTGATTCTATGATCCTATGAGTCTGTGATTCTATGATTCTATGAGTCTATGATTCTATGATTCTATGATTCTATGAGTCTGTGATTCTATGATTCTATGAGTCTGTGATTCTATGATTCTATGAGTCTGTGATTCTATGATTCTATGAGTCTATGATTCTATGAGTCTATGATTCTATGATTCTATGATTCTATGATTCCATGAGTCTGTGATTCTATGATTCTATGATTCTATGAGTCTATGATTCTGAGTCTGTGATTCTATGATTCTATGATTCTATGAGTCTATCATTCTATGATTCTATGAGTCTGTGATTCTATGAGTCTATGATTCTATGATTCTATGAGTCTATGATTCTATGAGTCTGTGATTCTATGAGTCTATGATTCTATGATTCTATGATTCTACGATTCTATGATTCTGTGATTCAATGATTCTATGATTCTACGATGCTATGATTCTATGAGTCTATGATTCTATGAGTCTATGATTCTATGAGTCTGTGATTCTATGATTCTATGATTCTATGATTCTATGAGTCTATCATTCTATGAGTCTGTGATTCTATGATTCTATGATTCTATGATTCTATGAGTCTGTGATTCTATGAGTCTATGATTCTATGATTCTATGATTCTATGATTCTATGAGTCTGTGATTCTATGATTCTATGAGTCTGTGATTCGATGATTCTATGAGTCTATGAGTCTATGATTCTATGAGTCTGTGATTCAATGATTCTATGAGTCTGTGATTCTATGATTCTATGATTCTATGAGTCTATGATTCTATGAGTCTATGATTCTATGAGTCTATGATTCTATGAGTCTATGATTCTATGAGTCTATGATTCTATGATTCTATGATTCTATGAGTCTGTGATTCTATGAGTCTATGATTCTATGAGTCTATGATTCTATGAGTCTATGAGTCCATGATTCTCTGAGTCTGTGATTCTATGATTCTATGATTCTATGAGTCTGTGATTCTATGATTCTATGAGTCTATGATTCTATGATTCTATGAGTCTATGATTCTGTGAGTCTATGATTCTATGAGTCTATGAGTCTGTGATTCTATGATTCTATGATTCTATGAGTCTGTGATTCTCTGAGTCTGTGATTCTATGAGTCTGTGATTCTATGAGTCTATGATTCTATGATTCTATGAGTCTATGATTCTATGATTCTATGAGTCTATGATTCTGTGAGTCTATGATTCTATGAGTCTATGAGTCTGTGATTCTATGATTCTATGATTCTATGAGTCTGTGATTCTATGATTCGATGAGTCTATGATTCTATGATTCTATGATTCTATGAGTCTGTGATTCTATGATTCTATGAGTCTGTGATTCGATGATTCTATGAGTCTATGAGTCTATGATTCTATGAGTCTGTGATTCAATGATTCTATGAGTCTGTGATTCTATGATTCTATGATTCTATGAGTCTATGATTCTATGAGTCTATGATTCTATGAGTCTATGATTCTATGAGTCTATGATTCTATGAGTCTATGATTCTATGATTCTATGATTCTATGAGTCTGTGATTCTATGAGTCTATGATTCTATGAGTCTATGATTCTATGAGTCTATGAGTCTATGATTCTCTGAGTCTGTGATTCTATGATTCTATGATTCTATGAGTCTGTGATTCTATGATTCCATGAGTCTATGATTCTATGAATCTACGATTCTATGATTCTATGAGACTATGAGTCTGTGATTCTATGATTCTATGATTCTATGATTCTATGATTCTATGAGTCTGTGATTCTATGATTCTATGAGTCTATGATTCTATGAGTCTATGATTCTATGAGTCTATGATTCAATGATTCTATGATTCTATGAGTCTGTGATTCTATGATTCTATGATTCTATGATTCTATGAGTCTATGATTCTATGAGTCTGTGATTCTATGAGTCTATGATTCTATGATTCTATGATTCTATGAGTCTGTGATTCTATGAGTCTATGATTCTATGATTCTATGAGTCTATGATTCTATGATTGTATGATTCTATGAGTCTATGATTCTATGAGTCTATGAGTCTATGATTCTATGATTCTATGATTCTATGAGTCTATGATTCTATGAGTCTATGAGTCTGTGATTCTATGATTCTATGATTCTATGAGTCTATGATTCTATGAGTCTATGAGTCTGTGATTCTATGATTCTATGATTCTATGAGTCTGTGATTCTATGAGTCTGTGATTCTATGAGTCTATGATTCTATGATTCTATGATTCTATGAGTCTGTGATTCTATGAGTCTATGATTCTATGATTCTATGATTCTATGAGTCTGTGATTCTATGATTCTATGAGTCTATGATTCTATGAGTCTATGATTCTATGAGTCTATGATTCTATGATTCTATGATTCTATGATTCTATGATTCTATGAGTCTATGAGTCTATGATTCTATGATTCTATGAGTCTATGATTCTATGAGTCTATGATTCTATGAGTCTATGATTCTATGAGTCTGTGATTCTATGAGTCTGTGATTCTATGATCCTATGAGTCTGTGATTCTATGATTCTATGAGTCTATGATTCTATGATTCTATGATTCTATGAGTCTGTGATTCTATGATTCTATGAGTCTGTGATTCTATGATTCTATGAGTCTGTGATTCTATGATTCTATGAGTCTATGATTCTATGAGTCTATGATTCTATGATTCTATGATTCTATGATTCCATGAGTCTGTGATTCTATGATTCTATGATTCTATGAGTCTATGATTCTGAGTCTGTGATTCTATGATTCTATGATTCTATGAGTCTATCATTCTATGATTCTATGAGTCTGTGATTCTATGAGTCTATGATTCTATGATTCTATGAGTCTATGATTCTATGAGTCTGTGATTCTATGAGTCTATGATTCTATGATTCTATGATTCTACGATTCTATGATTCTGTGATTCAATGATTCTATGATTCTACGATGCTATGATTCTATGAGTCTATGATTCTATGAGTCTATGATTCTATGAGTCTGTGATTCTATGATTCTATGATTCTATGATTCTATGAGTCTATCATTCTATGAGTCTGTGATTCTATGAGTCTGTGATTCTATGAGTCTATGATTCTATGATTCTATGAGTCTATGATTCTATGATTCTATGAGTCTATGATTCTGTGAGTCTATGATTCTATGAGTCTATGAGTCTGTGATTCTATGATTCTATGATTCTATGAGTCTGTGATTCTATGATTCGATGAGTCTATGATTCTATGATTCTATGATTCTATGAGTCTGTGATTCTATGATTCTATGAGTCTGTGATTCGATGATTCTATGAGTCTATGAGTCTATGATTCTATGAGTCTGTGATTCAATGATTCTATGAGTCTGTGATTCTATGATTCTATGATTCTATGAGTCTATGATTCTATGAGTCTATGATTCTATGAGTCTATGATTCTATGAGTCTATGATTCTATGAGTCTATGATTCTATGATTCTATGATTCTATGAGTCTGTGATTCTATGAGTCTATGATTCTATGAGTCTATGATTCTATGAGTCTATGAGTCCATGATTCTCTGAGTCTGT
The DNA here is from genome assembly GCF_035084215.1 of Heptranchias perlo. NCBI lineage: Eukaryota > Metazoa > Chordata > Chondrichthyes > Hexanchiformes > Hexanchidae > Heptranchias > Heptranchias perlo. The sequence continues at coordinate 16,447,047 of NC_090326.1, forward strand.
GATTCTATGATTCTATGATTCTATGAGTCTGTGATTCTATGATTCTATGAGTCTATGATTCTATGATTCTATGAGTCTATGATTCTGTGAGTCTATGATTCTATGAGTCTATGAGTCTGTGATTCTATGATTCTATGATTCTATGAGTCTGTGATTCTCTGAGTCTGTGATTCTATGAGTCTGTGATTCTATGAGTCTATGATTCTATGATTCTATGAGTCTATGATTCTATGATTCTATGAGTCTATGATTCTGTGAGTCTATGATTCTATGAGTCTATGAGTCTGTGATTCTATGATTCTATGATTCTATGAGTCTGTGATTCTATGATTCGATGAGTCTATGATTCTATGATTCTATGATTCTATGAGTCTGTGATTCTATGATTCTATGAGTCTGTGATTCGATGATTCTATGAGTCTATGAGTCTATGATTCTATGAGTCTGTGATTCAATGATTCTATGAGTCTGTGATTCTATGATTCTATGATTCTATGAGTCTATGATTCTATGAGTCTATGATTCTATGAGTCTATGATTCTATGAGTCTATGATTCTATGAGTCTATGATTCTATGATTCTATGATTCTATGAGTCTGTGATTCTATGAGTCTATGATTCTATGAGTCTATGATTCTATGAGTCTATGAGTCTATGATTCTCTGAGTCTGTGATTCTATGATTCTATGATTCTATGAGTCTGTGATTCTATGATTCCATGAGTCTATGATTCTATGAATCTACGATTCTATGATTCTATGAGACTATGAGTCTGTGATTCTATGATTCTATGATTCTATGATTCTATGATTCTATGAGTCTGTGATTCTATGATTCTATGAGTCTATGATTCTATGAGTCTATGATTCTATGAGTCTATGATTCAATGATTCTATGATTCTATGAGTCTGTGATTCTATGATTCTATGATTCTATGATTCTATGAGTCTATGATTCTATGAGTCTGTGATTCTATGAGTCTATGATTCTATGATTCTATGATTCTATGAGTCTGTGATTCTATGAGTCTATGATTCTATGATTGTTTGATTCTATGAGTCTATGATTCTATGAGTCTATGAGTCTATGATTCTATGATTCTATGATTCTATGAGTCTATGATTCTATGAGTCTATGAGTCTGTGATTCTATGATTCTATGATTCTATGAGTCTATGATTCTATGAGTCTATGAGTCTGTGATTCTATGATTCTATGATTCTATGAGTCTGTGATTCTATGATTGTTTGATTCTATGAGTCTATGATTCTATGAGTCTATGAGTCTATGATTCTATGATTCTATGATTCTATGAGTCTATGATTCTATGAGTCTATGAGTCTGTGATTCTATGATTCTATGATTCTATGAGTCTATGATTCTATGAGTCTATGATTCTATGAGTCTATGAGTCTGTGATTCTATGATTCTATGATTCTATGAGTCTGTGATTCTATGATTCTATGATTCTATGAGTCTATGATTCTATGAGTCTATGAGTCTGTGATTCTATGATTCTATGATTCTATGAGTCTATGATTCTATGATTGTTTGATTCTATGAGTCTATGATTCTATGAGTCTATGAGTCTATGATTCTATGATTCTATGATTCTATGAGTCTATGATTCTATGAGTCTATGAGTCTGTGATTCTATGATTCTATGATTCTATGAGTCTATGATTCTATGAGTCTATGGGTCTGTGATTCTATGATTCTATGATTCTATGAGTCTGTGATTCTATGAGTCTGTGATTCTATGAGTCTATGATTCTATGATTCTATGATTCTATGAGTCTGTGATTCTATGAGTCTATGATTCTATGATTCTATGAGTCTATGATTCTATGATTCTATGAGTCTATGATTCTATGAGTCTATGAGTCTGTGATTCTATGAGTCTATGATTCTATGATTCTATGATTCTATGATTCTATGAGTCTATGATTCTATGATTCTATGAGTCTATGATTCTATGAGTCTGTGATTCTATGATTCTATGATTCTATGAGTCTATGATTCTATGAGTCTATGATTCTATGATTCTATGAGTCTATGATTCTATGAGTCTATGATTCTATGAGTCTGTGATTCTATGAGTCTATGATTCTATGATTCTATGATTCTATGAGTCTATGATTCTATGAGTCTATGAGTCTGTGATTCTATGATTCTATGATTCTATGAGTCTGTGATTCTATGATTCTATGAGTCTATGATTCTATGATTCGATGATTCTATGAGTCTGTGATTCTATGATTCTATGAGTCTATGAGTCTATGATTCTATGAGTCTGTGATTCTATGATTCTATGAGTCTGTGATTCTATGAGTCTATGATTCTATGAGTCGATGATTCTATGAGTCTATGATTCTATGAGTCTATGATTCTATGAGTCTGTGATTCTATGATTCTATGATTCTATGAGTCTGTGATTCTATGAGTCTATGATTCTATGAGTCTATGATTCTATGAGTCTATGATTCTATGATTCTATGAGTCTGTGATTCTATGAGTCTGTGATTCTATGAGTCTATGATTCTATGATTCTATGAGTCTATGATTCTATGAATCTGTGATTCTATGATTCTATGATTCTATGAGTCTGTGATTCTATGAGTCTGTGATTCTATGAGTCTATGATTCTATGAGTCTGTGATTCTATGAGTCTGTGATTCTATGAGTCTATGATTCTATGAGTCTATGAGTCTATGATTCTATGAGTCTATGATTCTGTGAGTCTATGATTCTATGATTCTATGAGTCTATGATTCTATGAGTCTATGATTCTATGAGTCTATGATTCTGAGTCTATGATTCTATGATTCTATGATTCTATGATTCTATGAGTCTATGAGTCTGTGATTCTATGATTCTATGATTCTATGATTCTACGATTCTATGATTCTATGAGTCTGTGATTCTATGATTCTATGATTCTATGATTCTATGATTCTATGATTCTATGAATCTGTGATTCTATGATTCTATGATTCTATGAGTCTGTGATTCTATGAGTCTATGATTCTATGAGTCTGTGATTCTATGAGTCTGTGATTCTATGAGTCTATGAGTCTATGATTCTATGAGTCTATGATTCTATGAGTCTATGATTCTCTGATTCTATGAGTCTATGATTCTATGAGTCTATGATTCTATGAGTCTATGATTCTGACTCTATGATTCTATGATTCTATGATTCTATGAGTCTATGAGTCTATGATTCTACGATTCTACGAGTCTATGAGTCTATGACTCTATGATTCTATGAGTCTATGAGTCTATGATTCTATGAGTCTATGATTCTGTGAGTCTATGATTCTATGATTCTATGAGTCTATGATTCTATGAGTCTATGATTCTATGAGTCTATGATTCTGAGTCTATGATTCTATGATTCTATGATTCTATGATTCTATGATTCTATGAGTCTATGAGTCTGTGATTCTATGATTCTATGATTCTATGATTCTACGATTCTATGATTCTATGAGTCTGTGATTCTATGATTCTATGATTCTATGATTCTATGATTCTATGATTCTATGAATCTGTGATTCTATGATTCTATGATTCTATGAGTCTGTGATTCTATGAGTCTATGATTCTATGAGTCTGTGATTCTATGAGTCTGTGATTCTATGAGTCTATGAGTCTATGATTCTATGAGTCTATGATTCTATGAGTCTATGATTCTCTGATTCTATGAGTCTATGATTCTATGAGTCTATGATTCTATGAGTCTATGATTCTGAGTCTATGATTCTATGATTCTATGATTCTATGAGTCTATGAGTCTATGATTCTACGATTCTACGAGTCTATGAGTCTATGACTCTATGAGTCTATGAGTCTATGAGTCTATGAGTCTATGATTCTACGATTCCATGAGTCTTTGATTCTATGAGTCTATGATTCTATGAGTCTATGATTCTATGAGTCTATGATTCTACGATTCTACGAGTCTATGATTCTATGAGTCTATGATTCTATGAGTCTATGACTCTATGAGTCTATGATTCTATGATTCTATGATTCTATGAGTCTATGATTCTATGAGTCTATGATTCTATGAGTCTATGATTCTATGAGTCTATGATTCTATGATTCTACGATTCGACAAGTCTATGATTCTATGAGTCTACGATTCTATGATTCTATGATTCTGTTAGTCTATGATTCTATGATACTATGAGTCTATCATTCTATGAGTCTATGATTCTACAATTCTATGAGTCTACGATTCTATGATTCTACGATTCTATGAGTCTATGATTCTATGATTCTACGATTCTATGAGTCTATGATTCTATGATTCTACGATTCTATGATTCTATGATTCTATGAGTCTATGATTCTACAATTCTATGAGTCTACGATTCTATGATTCTACGATTCTATGAGTCTATGATTCTATGATTCTACCATTCTATGAGTCTATGATTCTATGATTCTATGATTCTACGATTCTATGAGTCTACGATTCTGTGAGTCTATCATTCTATGATTCTACGATTTTATGAGTCTATGATTCTATGATTCTACGATTCTATGAGTCTATGATTCTATTCTTCCACCATTCTATGAGTCTACGATTCTATGAGTCTATCATTCTATGATTCTACGATTCTATGAGTCTATGATTCTATGATTCTACGATTCTATGAGTCTATGAGTCTATGATTCTACAATTCTATGAGTCTACGATTCTATGATTCTACGATTCTATGAGTCTATGATTCTATGATTCCACCATTCTATGAGTCTATGAGTCTATGATTCTACAATTCTATGAGTCTACGATTCTATGATTCTATGATTCTACGATTCTATGAGTCTATGATTCTATGATTCCACCATTCTATGAGTCTATGAGTCTGTGATTCTACAATTCTATGAGTCTACGATTCTATGATTCTATGATTCTATGAGTCGATGATTCTATGATTCTACGATTCTATGAGTCTATGATTCTATGATTCTACAATTCTATGAGTCTACGATTCTATGATTCTACGATTCTATGAGTCTATGATTCTATGATTCTATGATTCTATGAGTCTATGATTCTATGATTCCACCATTCTATGAGTCTACGATTCTATGAGTCTATGATTCTATGATTCTACGATTCTATGATTCTATGATTCTATGAGTCTATGATTCTATGATTCCACCATTCTATGAGTCTACGATTCTATGAGTCTATGATTCTATGATTCTACGATTCTATGAGTCTATGATTCTATGATTCTATGATTCTATGATTCTATGATTCCACCATTCTATGAGTCTACGATTCTATGAGTCTATCATTCTATGATTCTACGATTCTATGAGTCTATGATTCTATGATTCTACGATTCTATGAGTCTATGATTCTATGATTCTACGATTCTATGAGTCTATGATTCTATGATTCTACGATTCTATGAGTCTATCATTCTATGATTCTATGAGTCTATCATTCTATGATTCTATGAGTCTATGATTCGATGAGTCTATCATTCTATGATTCTACGATTCTATGATTCTATGAGTCTATCATTCTATGATTCTATGATTCTACGATTCTATGATTCTATGAGTCTATCATTCTATGATTCTATGATTCTATGAGTCTATCATTCTATGATTCTATGAGTCTATCATTCTATGATTCTACGATTCTATGATTCTATGAGTCCATCATTCTATGATTCTATGAGTCTATGATTCTATGAGTCTATGATTCTACGATTCTATGATTCTATGAGTCTATCATTCTATGATTCTATGATTCTATGAGTCTATCATTCTATGATTCTATGAGTCTATGATTCTATGAGTCTATGATTCTACGATTCTATGATTCTATGAGTCTACGATTCTATGATTCTATGATTCTGTTAGTCTATGATTCTATGATACTATGAGTCTATCATTCTATGAGTCTATGATTCTACAATTCTATGAGTCTACGATTCTATGATTCTACGATTCTATGAGTCTATGATTCTATGATTCTACGATTCTATGAGTCTATGATTCTATGATTCTACGATTCTATGATTCTATGATTCTATGAGTCTATGATTCTACAATTCTATGAGTCTATGATTCTATGATTCTACCATTCTATGAGTCTATGATTCTATGATTCTATGATTCTACGATTGTATGAGTCTACGATTCTGTGAGTCTATCATTCTATGATTCTACGATTTTATGAGTCTATGATTCTATGATTCTACGATTCTATGAGTCTATGATTCTATTCTTCCACCATTCTATGAGTCTACGATTCTATGAGTCTATCATTCTATGATTCTACGATTCTATGAGTCTATGATTCTATGATTCTACGATTCTATGAGTCTATGAGTCTATGATTCTACAATTCTATGAGTCTACGATTCTATGATTCTACGATTCTATGAGTCTATGATTCTATGATTCCACCATTCTATGAGTCTATGAATCTATGATTCTACAATTCTATGAGTCTACGATTCTATGATTCTATGATTCTATGAGTCGATGATTCTATGATTCTACGATTCTATGAGTCTATGATTCTATGATTCTACAATTCTATGAGTCTACGATTCTATGATTCTACGATTCTATGAGTCTATGATTCTATGATTCCACCATTCTATGAGTCTACGATTCTATGAGTCTATGATTCTATGATTCTACGATTCTATGATTCTATGATTCTATGAGTCTATGATTCTATGATTCCACCATTCTATGAGTCTACGATTCTATGAGTCTATGATTCTATGATTCTACGATTCTATGAGTCTATGATTCTATGATTCTATGATTCTATGATTCTATGATTCCACCATTCTATGAGTCTACGATTCTATGAGTCTATCATTCTATGATTCTACGATTCTATGAGTCTATGATTCTATGATTCTACGATTCTATGAGTCTATGATTCTATGATTCTACGATTCTATGAGTCTATGATTCTATGATTCTACGATTCTATGAGTCTATCATTCTATGATTCTATGAGTCTATCATTCTATGATTCTATGAGTCTATGATTCGATGAGTCTATCATTCTATGATTCTACGATTCTATGATTCTATGAGTCTATCATTCTATGATTCTATGATTCTACGATTCTATGATTCTATGAGTCTATCATTCTATGATTCTATGATTCTATGAGTCTATCATTCTATGATTCTATGAGTCTATCATTCTATGATTCTACGATTCTATGATTCTATGAGTCCATCATTCTATGATTCTATGAGTCTATGATTCTATGAGTCTATGATTCTATGAGTCGATCATTCTATGATTCTATGAGTCTATGATTCTATGATTCTACGATTCTACGATTCTATGATTCTATGAGTCTATGATTCTATGAGTCTATGATTCCATGAGTCTATGATTCTATGAGTCTATGATTCTATGATTCTCCGATTCTATGATTCTATGAGTCTATCATTCTATGATTCTATGATTCTACGATTCTATGATTCTATGAGTCTATCATTCTATGATTCTATGATTCTATGAGTCTATCATTCTATGATTCTATGAGTCTATCATTCTATGATTCTACGATTCTATGATTCTATGAGTCCATCATTCTATGATTCTATGAGTCTATGATTCTACGATTCTATGATTCTATGAGTCTATGATTCTATGAGTCTATCATTCTATGATTCTCTGAGTCTGTGATTCTGTGATTCTACGATTCTACGAATCTATGATTCTATGAGTCTATGATTCTATGAGTCTATGATTCTATGATTCTATGAGTCTATGATTCTATGATTCTACGATTCTACGATTCTACGATTCTACGAGTCTATGATTCTATGATTCTATGATTCTACGATTCTACGATTCTACGAGTCTATGATTCTATGAGTCTATGATTCTATGATTCTACGATTCTATGAGTCTATGAGTCTATGAGTCTATGAGTCTATGATTCTATGATTCTACGATTCTCTGATTCTATGAGTCTATGATTCTATGATTCTACGAATCTATGAGTCTATGATTCTATGAGTCTATGAATCTACGATTCTATGATTCTATGATTCTATGAGTCTATGAGTCTATGATTCTATGAGTCTATGAGTCTATGATTCTATGATTCTATGAGTCTATCATTCCATGAGTCTATGATTCTACGATTTTACGATTCTATGAGTCTATGATTACATGATTCTACGATTCTATGAGTCTACGACTCTACGATTCTACGATTCTATGAGTCTATGATTCTATGATTCTACAATTCTATGAGTCCACGATTCTATGATTCTACGATTCTATGAGTCTATGATTCTATGATTCTACCATTCTATGAGTCTATGATTCTATGATTCTATGATTCTACGATTCTATGAGTCTACGATTCTATGAGTCTATCATTCTATGATTCTACGATTCTATGAGTCTATGATTCTATGATTCTACGATTCTATGAGTCTATGATTCTATGATTCCACCATTCTATGAGTCTACGATTCTATGAGTCTATCATTCTATGATTCTACGATTCTATGAGTCTATGATTCTATGATTCTACGATTCTATGAGTCTATGATTCTATGATTCTACAATTCTATGAGTCTACGATTCTATGATTCTACGATTCTATGAGTCTATGATTCTATGATTCCACCATTCTATGAGTCTATGATTCTATGATTCTATGATTCTACGATTCTATGAGTCTACGATTCTATGAGTCTATCATTCTATGATTCTACGATTCTATGAGTCTATGATTCTATGATTCTACGATTCTATGAGTCTATCATTCTATGATTCTATGAGTCTATCATTCTATGATTCTATGAGTCTATGATTCGATGAGTCTATCATTCTATGATTGTACGATTCTATGATTCTATGAGTCTATAATTCTATGATTCTATGAGTCTATGATTCTATGAGTCTATCATTCTATGATTCCACGATTCTATGATTCTATGAGTCCATCATTCTATGATTCTATGAGTCTATGATTCTACGATTCTCTGATTCTATGAGTCTATGATTCTATGAGTCTATCATTCTATGATTCTATGATTCTATGATTCTACGATTCTACGATTCTATGATTCTATGAGTCTATGATTCTATGAGTCTATGATTCTATGAGTCTATGATTCTATGATTCTATGAGTCTGTGATTCTATGAGTCTATGATTCTATGAGTCTATGATTCTATGAGTCTATGATTCTATGAGTCTGTGATTCTATGATTCTATGATTCTATGAGTCTGTGATTCTATGATTCTATGAGTCTATGATTCTATGATTCTACGATTCTATGATTCTATGAGTCTGTGATTCTATGATTCTATGATTCTATGATTCTATGAGTCTATGATTCTATGAATCTGTGATTCAATGATTCTATGATTCTATGAGTCTGTGATTCTATGAGTCTATGATTCTATGAGTCTGTGATTCTATGAGTCTGTGATTCTATGAGTCTATGATTCTATGAGTCCATGAGTCTAAGATTCTATGAGTCTATGATTCTATGATTCTATGAGTCTATGATTCTATGAGTCTATGATTCTATGAGTCTATGATTTTGAGTCTATGATTCTATGATTCTATGATTCTATGATTCTCTGAGTCTATGATTCTATGAGTCTATGATTCTACGATTCTACGAGTCGATGATTCTATGATTCTATGAGTCTATGACTCTATGAGTCTATGAGTCTATGAGTCTATGAGTCTATGATTCTACGATTCTATGAGTCTATGATTCTATGATTCTATGAGTCTATGATTCTATGAGTCTATGATTCTATGAGTCTATGATTCTATGAGTCTATGATTCTATGAGTCTATGATTGTACGATTCTACGAGTCTATGATTCTATGAGTCTATGATTCTATGATTCTATGAGTGTATGATTCTATGAGTCTATGATTCTATGAGTCTATGATTCTATGATTCTACGATTCTACGAGTCTATGATTCTATGAGTCTATGATTTTATGAGTCTATGACTCTATGAGTCTATGAGTCTATGAGTCTATGATTCTACGATTCTATGAATCTATGATTCTATGAGTCTATGATTCTATGAGTCTATGATTCTATGATTCTATGATTCTACGATTCTACGAGTCTATGATTCTACGAGTCTATGATTCTATGAGTCTATGAGTCTATGAGTCTATGATTCTATGATTCTACGATTCTACGAGTCTATGATTCTATGAGTCTATGATTCTATGATTCTACGATTCTATGATTCTATGATTCTATGAGTCTATGATTCTATGAGTCTTTGAGTCTATGAGTCTACGATTCTATGATTCTACGATTCTACGAGTTTATGATTCTATGAGTCTATGATTCTATGATTCTACGATTCTACGAGTCTATGATTCTATGAGTCTATGACTCTATGAGTCTATGAGTCTATGAGTCTATGATTCTACGATTCTATGAGTCTATGATTCTGAGTCTATGATTCTATGAGTCTATGATTCTATGATTCTACGATTCTACGAGTCTATGATTCTATGAGTCTATGATTCTATGATTCTATGATTCTATGAGTCTATCATTCTATGATTCTATGAGTCTATCATTCTATGATTCTACGATTCTATGATTCTATGAGTCCATCATTCTATGATTCTATGAGTCTATGATTCTATGAGTCTATGATTCTATGAGTCGATCATTCTATGATTCTATGAGTCTATGATTCTATGATTCTACGATTCTACGATTCTATGATTCTATGAGTCTATGATTCTATGAGTCTATGATTCCATGAGTCTATGATTCTATGAGTCTATGATTCTATGATTCTCCGATTCTATGATTCTATGAGTCTATCATTCTATGATTCTATGATTCTACGATTCTATGATTCTATGAGTCTATCATTCTATGATTCTATGATTCTATGAGTCTATCATTCTATGATTCTATGAGTCTATCATTCTATGATTCTACGATTCTATGATTCTATGAGTCCATCATTCTATGATTCTATGAGTCTATGATTCTACGATTCTATGATTCTATGAGTCTATGATTCTATGAGTCTATCATTCTATGATTCTCTGAGTCTGTGATTCTGTGATTCTACGATTCTACGAATCTATGATTCTATGAGTCTATGATTCTATGAGTCTATGATTCTATGATTCTATGAGTCTATGATTCTATGATTCTACGATTCTACGATTCTACGATTCTACGAGTCTATGATTCTATGATTCTATGATTCTACGATTCTACGATTCTACGAGTCTATGATTCTATGAGTCTATGATTCTATGATTCTACGATTCTATGAGTCTATGAGTCTATGAGTCTATGAGTCTATGATTCTATGATTCTACGATTCTCTGATTCTATGAGTCTATGATTCTATGATTCTACGAATCTATGAGTCTATGATTCTATGAGTCTATGAATCTACGATTCTATGATTCTATGATTCTATGAGTCTATGAGTCTATGATTCTATGAGTCTATGAGTCTATGATTCTATGATTCTATGAGTCTATCATTCCATGAGTCTATGATTCTACGATTTTACGATTCTATGAGTCTATGATTACATGATTCTACGATTCTATGAGTCTACGACTCTACGATTCTACGATTCTATGAGTCTATGATTCTATGATTCTACAATTCTATGAGTCCACGATTCTATGATTCTACGATTCTATGAGTCTATGATTCTATGATTCTACCATTCTATGAGTCTATGATTCTATGATTCTATGATTCTACGATTCTATGAGTCTACGATTCTATGAGTCTATCATTCTATGATTCTACGATTCTATGAGTCTATGATTCTATGATTCTACGATTCTATGAGTCTATGATTCTATGATTCCACCATTCTATGAGTCTACGATTCTATGAGTCTATCATTCTATGATTCTACGATTCTATGAGTCTATGATTCTATGATTCTACGATTCTATGAGTCTATGATTCTATGATTCTACAATTCTATGAGTCTACGATTCTATGATTCTACGATTCTATGAGTCTATGATTCTATGATTCCACCATTCTATGAGTCTATGATTCTATGATTCTATGATTCTACGATTCTATGAGTCTACGATTCTATGAGTCTATCATTCTATGATTCTACGATTCTATGAGTCTATGATTCTATGATTCTACGATTCTATGAGTCTATCATTCTATGATTCTATGAGTCTATCATTCTATGATTCTATGAGTCTATGATTCGATGAGTCTATCATTCTATGATTGTACGATTCTATGATTCTATGAGTCTATAATTCTATGATTCTATGAGTCTATGATTCTATGAGTCTATCATTCTATGATTCCACGATTCTATGATTCTATGAGTCCATCATTCTATGATTCTATGAGTCTATGATTCTACGATTCTCTGATTCTATGAGTCTATGATTCTATGAGTCTATCATTCTATGATTCTATGATTCTATGATTCTACGATTCTACGATTCTATGATTCTATGAGTCTATGATTCTATGAGTCTATGATTCTATGAGTCTATGATTCTATGATTCTATGAGTCTGTGATTCTATGAGTCTATGATTCTATGAGTCTATGATTCTATGAGTCTATGATTCTATGAGTCTGTGATTCTATGATTCTATGATTCTATGAGTCTGTGATTCTATGATTCTATGAGTCTATGATTCTATGATTCTACGATTCTATGATTCTATGAGTCTGTGATTCTATGATTCTATGATTCTATGATTCTATGAGTCTATGATTCTATGAATCTGTGATTCAATGATTCTATGATTCTATGAGTCTGTGATTCTATGAGTCTATGATTCTATGAGTCTGTGATTCTATGAGTCTGTGATTCTATGAGTCTATGATTCTATGAGTCCATGAGTCTAAGATTCTATGAGTCTATGATTCTATGATTCTATGAGTCTATGATTCTATGAGTCTATGATTCTATGAGTCTATGATTTTGAGTCTATGATTCTATGATTCTATGATTCTATGATTCTCTGAGTCTATGATTCTATGAGTCTATGATTCTACGATTCTACGAGTCGATGATTCTATGATTCTATGAGTCTATGACTCTATGAGTCTATGAGTCTATGAGTCTATGAGTCTATGATTCTACGATTCTATGAGTCTATGATTCTATGATTCTATGAGTCTATGATTCTATGAGTCTATGATTCTATGAGTCTATGATTCTATGAGTCTATGATTCTATGAGTCTATGATTGTACGATTCTACGAGTCTATGATTCTATGAGTCTATGATTCTATGATTCTATGAGTGTATGATTCTATGAGTCTATGATTCTATGAGTCTATGATTCTATGATTCTACGATTCTACGAGTCTATGATTCTATGAGTCTATGATTTTATGAGTCTATGACTCTATGAGTCTATGAGTCTATGAGTCTATGATTCTACGATTCTATGAATCTATGATTCTATGAGTCTATGATTCTATGAGTCTATGATTCTATGATTCTATGATTCTACGATTCTACGAGTCTATGATTCTACGAGTCTATGATTCTATGAGTCTATGAGTCTATGAGTCTATGATTCTATGATTCTACGATTCTACGAGTCTATGATTCTATGAGTCTATGATTCTATGATTCTACGATTCTATGATTCTATGATTCTATGAGTCTATGATTCTATGAGTCTTTGAGTCTATGAGTCTACGATTCTATGATTCTACGATTCTACGAGTTTATGATTCTATGAGTCTATGATTCTATGATTCTACGATTCTACGAGTCTATGATTCTATGAGTCTATGACTCTATGAGTCTATGAGTCTATGAGTCTATGATTCTACGATTCTATGAGTCTATGATTCTGAGTCTATGATTCTATGAGTCTATGATTCTATGATTCTATGATTCTACGATTCTACGAGTCTATGATTCTATGAGTCTATGATTCTATGAGTCTATGAGTCTCTGAGTCTGTGATTCTATGATTCTACGATTCTACGATTCTATGATTCTGTGAGTCTATGATTCTATGAGTCTATGATTCTATGATTCTATGATTCTATGAGTCTACGATTCTATGAGTCTATGATTCTATGAGTCTATGATTCGATGAGTCCATGATTCTATGAGTCTATGATTCTATGATTCTATGAGTCTATCATTCTATGAGTCTATGATTCTACAATTCTATGAGTCTACGATTCTATGATTCTACGATTCTATGAGTCTATGATTCTATGATTCTACCATTCTATGAGTCTATGATTCTATGATTCTATGATTCTACGATTCTATGAGTCTACGATTCTATGAGTCTATCATTCTATGATTCTACGATTCTATGAGTCTATGATTCTATGATTCTACGATTCTATGAGTCTATGATTCTATGATTCCACCATTCTATGAGTCTACGATTCTATGAGTCTATCATTCTATGATTCTACGATTCTATGAGTCTATGATTCTATGATTCTACGATTCTATGAGTCTATGATTCTATGATTCTACAATTCTATGAGTCTACGATTCTATGATTCTACGATTCTATGAGTCTATGATTCTATGATTCCACCATTCTATGAGTCTATGATTCTATGATTCTACGATTCTATGAGTCTACGATTCTGAGTCTATCATTCTATGATTCTACGATTCAATGAGTCTATCATTCCATGATTCTATGAGTCTATCATTCTATTATTCTATGAGTCTATGATTCGATGAGTCTATCATTCTATGATTCTACGATTCTATGATTCTATGAGTCTATCATTCTATGATTCTATGAGTCTATGATTCTATGAGTCTATCATTCTATGATTCTACGATTCTATGATTCTATGAGTCCATCATTCCATGATTCTATGAGTCTATGATTCTACGATTCTATGATTCTATGAGTCTATGATTCTATGAGTCTATCATTCTATGATTCTATGAGTCTATGATTCTATGATTCTACGATTCTACGATTCTATGATTCTATGAGTCTATGAGTCCATGATTCTGAGTCTATCATTCTATGATTCTATGAGTCTATGAGTCCATGATTCTATGAGTCTATCATTCTATGATTCTATGATTCTACGATTCCACGATTCTATGATTCTATGAGTCCATGATTCTATGAGTCTATCATTCTATGATTCTATGATTCTACGATTCTACGATTCTATGATTCTATGAGTCCATGATTCTATGAGTCTATCATTCTATGATTCTATGATTCTACGATTCTACGATTCTATGATTCTATGAGTCCATGATTCTATGAGTCTATCATTCTCTGATTCTACGATTCTACGATTCTACGATTCTATGATTCTATGATTCTATCATTCTATGATTCTATGAGTCTATGATTCTACGATTCTACGATTCTATGATTCTATGAGTCTATGATTCTATGAGTCTACGATTCTATGAGTCTATGATTCTGTGATTCTATGATTCTACGATTCTATGAGTCTATGATTCTATGATTCTACCATTCTATGAGTCTATCATTCTATGATTCTATGATTCTATGAGTCTATGATTCTATGACTCTATCATTCTATGATTCTATGAGTCTATGATTCTATGAGTCTATGATTCTATGAGTCTGTCATTCTATGATTCTATGAGTCTATGATTCTATGATTCTATGATTCTACGATTCTATGAGTCTATGATTCTATGATTCTACCATTCTATGAGTCTATCATTCTATGATTCTATGAGTCTATCATTCTATGATTCTATGATTCTATCATTCTATGATTCTATGATTCTATGATTCTACCATTCTATGAGTCTATGATTCTATGATTCTATGATTCTACGATTCTATGAGTCTATGATTCTACGATTCTATGATTCTATGAGTCTATCATTCTATGATTCTATGATTCTATGATTCTACCATTCTATGAGTCTATGATTCGATGATTCTATGATTCTACGATTCTATGAGTCTATGATTCTATGAGTCTATCATTCTATGATTCTATGATTCTATGATTCTACCATTCTATGAGTCTATGATTCTATGATTCTATGATTCTATGATTCTACCATTCTATGAGTCTATGATTCTATGATTCTATGATTCTATGATTCTGTGAGTCTATGATTCTATGAGTCTATCATTCTACCATTCTATGAGTCTATGATTCGATGATTCTATGATTCTACGATTCTATGAGTCTATGATTCTATGAGTCTATCATTCTATGATTCTATGATTCTATGATTCTACCATTCTATGAGTCTATGATTCTATGATTCTATGATTCTATGATTCTACCATTCTATGAGTCTATGATTCTATGATTCTATGATTCTACGATTCTATGATTCTGTGAGTCTATGATTCTATGAGTCTATCATTCTACCATTCTATCATTCTATCATTCTATGATTCTATGATTCTACCATTCTATGAGTCTATGATTCTATGATTCTATGATTCTACGATTCTATGAGTCTATGATTCTTTGATTCTACGATTCTATGAGTCTATGATTCTATGATTCTACCATTCTATGAGTCTATGATTCTATGATTCTATGATTCTACCATTCTATGAGTCTATGATTCGATGATTCTATGATTCTACGATTCTATGAGTCTATGATTCTACGATTCTATGATTCTATGAGACTCTGATTCTACGATTCTATGAGTCGATGATTCTATCAGTCTATGATTCTATGATTCTATCATTCTATGATTCTATGATTCTACCATTCTATGATTCTATGATTCTACGATTCTATGACTCTATCATTCTGTGAGACTATCATTCTATGAGTCTATGATTCTATGAGTCTATGATTCTATGAGTCTATTATTCCATGAGTCTATAATTCTATGATTCTATGATTCTATGATTCTATGAGTCTATGATTCTCTGATTCTACAATTCTATGAGTCTATGATTCTATGATTCTATGAGTCTATGATTCTATGATTCTATGAGTCTATGATTCTATGAGTCTATCATTCTATGAGTCTATGATTCTATGATTCTATGAGTCTATCATTCTATGGATTCTATGATTCTATGATTCTATGATTCTATGAGTCTATCATTCAATGATTCTATGAGTCTATCATTCTATGATTCTATGAGTCTATGATTCTATGATTCTATGAGTCTATGATTCTATCATTCTATCATTCTATGATTCTATGAGTCTATCATTCAATGATTCTATGAGTCTATCATTCTATGATTCTATGAGTCTATGATTCTATGATTCTATCATTCTATGATTCTATGAGTCTATGAGTCTATGATTCTATGATTCTATCATTCTATGATTCTATGAGTCTATCATTCTATGATTCTATGATTCTATCATTCTATGATTCTATGAGTCTATCATTCAATGATTCTATGATTCTATCATTCTATGATTCTATGAGTCTATCATTCAATGATTCTATGAGTCTATCATTCTATGATTCTATGAGTCTATGATTCTATGATTCTATCATTCTATGATTCTATGAGTCTATGAGTCTATGATTCTATGATTCTATCATTCTATGATTCTATGAGTCTATCATTCAATGATTCTATGAGTCTATCATTCTATCATTCTATGATTCTATGAGTCTATGATTCTATGAGTCTATGAGTCTATGAGTCTATGATTCTATGAGTCTATCATTCTATGATTCTATGAGTCTATGATTCTATGAGTCTATGATTCTATGATTTATGATTCTATGATTCTATGAGTCTATCATTCCATGGATTCTATGATTCTATGATTCTATGAGTCTATCATTCTATGATTCTATGATTCTATGATTCTATGAGTCTATCATTCTATGATTCTATGAGTCTATGATTCTATGATTCTATGAGTCTATCATTCTATGATTCTATGAGTCTATGATTCTATGATTCTATGATTCTATGATTCTATCA
The DNA here is from genome assembly GCF_035084215.1 of Heptranchias perlo. NCBI lineage: Eukaryota > Metazoa > Chordata > Chondrichthyes > Hexanchiformes > Hexanchidae > Heptranchias > Heptranchias perlo. The sequence continues at coordinate 16,464,974 of NC_090326.1, forward strand.
TTCTATGATTCTATGATTCTATGATTCTATCATTCTATGATTCTATGATTCTATGATTCTACGATTCTATGAGTCTATCATTCTATGATTCTATGAGTCTATCATTCTATGAGTCTATCATTCTATGAGTCTATGATTCTATGAGTCTATGATTCTATGAGTCTATCATTCTATGAGTCTATCATTCTATGAGCCTATGATTCTATGATTCTATGAGTCTATCATTGTATGGATTCTATGATTCTATGATTCTATGAGTCTATCATTCTATGATTCTATGAGTCTATCATGCTATGATTCTATGAGTCTGTCATTCTATGATTCTATGAGTCTATCATTCTATGATTCTATGAGTCTATGATTCTACGATTCTATGATTCTATGAGACTCTGATTCTACGATTCTATGAGTCGATGATTCTATGAGTCTATGATTCTATGATTCTACCATTCTATGATTCTATGATTCTATGAGTCTCTGATTCCATGAACCTACGATTCTATGAGTCTACGATTCTATGATTCTATGATTCTATCATTCTATGATTCTATGATTCTATGAGTCTATGATTCTACGATTCTATGATTCTATGAGTCTATCATTCTATGATTCTATGAGTCTATCATTCTATGATTCTATGAGTCTATGATTCTACGATTCTATGAGTCTATGATTCTATGATTCTACGATTCTATGAGTCTATCATTCTATGATTCTATGAGTCTATCATTCTATGAGTCTATCATTCTATGAGTCTATGATTCTATGAGTCTATGATTCTATGAGTCTATCATTCTATGAGTCTCTCATTCTATGAGCCTATGATTCTATGATTCTATGAGTCTATCATTGTATGGATTCTATGATTCTATGATTCTATGAGTCTATCATTCTATGATTCTATGAGTCTATCATGCTATGATTCTATGAGTCTGTCATTCTATGATTCTATGAGTCTATCATTCTATGATTCTATGAGTCTATGATTCTACGATTCTATGATTCTATGAGACTCTGATTCTACGATTCTATGAGTCGATGATTCTATGAGTCTATGATTCTATGATTCTACCATTCTATGATTCTATGATTCTATGAGTCTCTGATTCCATGAATCTACGATTCTATGAGTCTACGATTCTATGATTCTATGATTCTATCATTCTATGATTCTATGATTCTATGAGTCTATGATTCTACGATTCTATGATTCTATGAGTCTATCATTCTATGATTCTATGAGTCTATCATTCTATGATTCTATGAGTCTATGATTCTACGATTCTATGAGTCTATGATTCTATGATTCTACCATTCTATGATTCTATGATTCTATGAGTCTATGATTCTATGATTCTATGAGTCTATGATTCTATGATTCTACGATTCTGAGTCTATGATTCTACGATTCTATGATTCTATGAGTCTATCATTCTATGAGTCTATGATTCTATGAGTCTATCATTCTATGATTCTACGATTCTATGATTCTATGAGTCTATCATTCTATGATTCTATGAGTCTATCATTCTATGATTCTATCATTCTATGATTCTATGAGTCTATCATTCTATGATTCTATGAGTCTATGATTCTATGATTCTACGATTCTACGATTCTATGATTCTATGAGTCTATGATTCTATGAGTCTATCATTCTATGATTCTATGAGTCTATGATTCTACGATTCTACGATTCTATGATTCTATGAGTCTATGATTCTATGATTCTATGATTCTATGATTCTATCATTCGATGATTCTATGATTCTACCATTCTATGATTCTATGATTCTATGATTCTATGAGTCTATCATTCTATGAGTCTATCATTCTATGAGTCTATGATTCTATGAGTCTATCATTCTATGAGTCTATCATTCTATGAGTCTATGATTCTATGATTCTATGAGTCTATCATTGTATGGATTCTATGATTCTATGATTCTATGAGTCTATCATTCTATGATTCTATGAGTCTATCATTCTATGATTCTATGAGTCTATCATTCTATGATTCTATGAGTCTATCATTCTATGATTCTATAAGTCTATGATTCTATGAGACTCTGATTCTACGATTCTATGAGTCGATGATTCTATGAGTCTATGATTCTATGATTCTACCATTCTATGATTCTATGATTCTACGAGTCTATGATTCTATGAATCTACAATTCTATGAGTCTACGATTCTATGATTCTATGATTCTATCATTCTATGATTCTATGAGTCTATGATTCTATGAGTCGATGATTCTATGATTCTACCATTCTATGATTCTATGATTCTACGAGTCTATGATTCTATGAATCTACGATTCTATGAGTCTACGATTCTATGATTCTATGATTCTATCATTCTATGATTCTATCATTCTATGATTCTACGATTCTATGATTCTATGAGACTCTGATTCTACGATTCTATGAGTCGATGATTCTATGAGTCTATGATTCTATGATTCTACCATTCTATGATTCTATGATTCTATGAGTCTATAAGTCTATGATTCTACGATTCTATGATTCTATGAGACTCTGATTCTACGATTCTATGAGTCGATGATTCTATGAGTCTATGATTCTATGATTCTACCATTCTATGATTCTATGAATCTACGATTCTATGAGTCTACGATTCTATGATTCTATGATTCTATCATTCTATGATTCTATAAGTCTATGATTCTACGATTCTATGATTCTATGAGACTCTGATTCTACGATTCTATGATTCGATGATTCTATGATTCTATGATTCTATGATTCTATGAATCTACGATTCTATGAGTCTACGATTCTATGATTCTATGATTCTATGATTCTACGATTCTATGATTCTATGAGTCTATCATTCTATGATTCTATGAGTCTATCATTCTATGATTCTATGAGTCTATCATTCTATGATTCTACGATTCTATGAGTCTATGATTCTATGATACTACCATTCTATGATTCTATGATTCTACCATTCTATGATTCCATGAGTCTATCATTCTATGATTCTATGAGTCTATCATTCTATGATTCTACGATTCTATGAGTCTATGATTCTATGATACTACCATTCTATAATTCTATGATTCTACCATTCTCTGATTCTATGAGTCTATCATTCTATGATTCTACGATTCTATGAGTCTATGATTCTATGATACTACCATTCTATGATTCTATGATTCTACCATTCTATGATTCTATGAGTCTATGATTCTACGATTCTATGAGTCTATCATTCTATGATTCTACGATTGTATGAGTCTATGATTCTACGATTCTATGATTCTATGAGTCTATCATTCTATGATTCTACGATTCTATGATTCTATGAGTCTATGACTCTATGAGTCTATGATTCTATGAGTCTATCATTCTATGATTCTACGATTCTATGATTCGATGAGTCTATCATTCTATGATTCTATGAGTCTATCATTCTATGATTCTACGATTCTATGATTCTACGATTCTACGATTCTATGATTCTGTGAGTCTATCATTCTATGATTCTATGATTCTATGATTCTACGATTCTATGATTCTATGAGTCTATGATTCTGTGAGTCTATCATTCTATGATTCTATGATTCTATGATTCTACGATTCTATGATTCTATGAGTCTATGATTCTGTGAGTCTATCATTCTATGATTCTATGAGTCTATGATTCTATGAGTCTATCATTCTATGATTCTATGAGTCTATCATTCTATGATTCTATGATTCTATGATTCTATGATTCTACGATTCTATGATTCTATGATTCTATGAGTCTATCATTCTATGATTCTATGATTCAATGAGTCTATGATTCTATGATTCTATGATTCTACAATTCTATGATTCTATGATTCTATGATTCTATGATTCTATGAGTCTATGATTCTATGATTCTATGAGTCTGTGATTCTATGATTCTATGAGTCTATCATTCTATGGATTCTATGATTCTATGAGTCTATGATTCTATGATTCTATGATTCTACAATTCTATGATTCTATCATTCTATGATTCTATGATTCTATGAGTCTATGATTCTATGATTCTATGATTCTACAATTCTATGATTCTATGATTCTATGATTCTATGAGTCTATGATTCTATGATTCTATGAGTCTGTGATTCTATGATTCTATGTGTCTATCATTCTGTGAGTCTATGATTCTATGATTCTATGATTCTATGATTCTATGATTCTATGAGTCTATCATTCAATGATTCTATGAGTCTATCATTCTATGATTCTATGAGTCTATGATTCTATGATTCTATGATTCTATCATTCTATGATTCTATGAGTCCATGATTCTATGATTCTATGATTCTATCATTCTATGATTCTATGAGTCTATGATTCTATGATTCTATGATTCTATGAGTCTATCATTCTATGGATTCTATGATTCTATGAGTCTATCATTCTATGATTCTATGAGTCTATGATTCTATGATTCTATCATTCTATCATTCTATGATTCTATGAGTCCATGATTCTATGATTCTATGATTCTATCATTCTATGATTCTATGAGTCTATGATTCTATGATTCTATGAGTCTATGATTCTCTGAGTCTATCATTCTATGATTCTATGAGTCTATGATTCTATGATTCTATGATTCTATGATTCTATCATTCTATGATTCTATGAGTCTATGATTCTATGATTCTATGATTCTATGATTCGATGAGTCTATCATTCTATGGATTCTATGATTCTATGAGTCTATCATTCTATGATTCTATGAGTCTATGATTCTATGATTCTATGATTCTATCATTCTATGATTCTATGAGTCTATGATTCTATGATTCTATCATTCTATCATTCTATGATTCTATGAGTCTATGATTCTATGATTCTATCATTCTATCATTCTATGATTCTATGAGTCTATGATTCTATGATTCCATGATTCTATCATTCTATGATTCTATGAGTCTATGATTCTATGATTCTATCATTCTATCATTCTATGATTCTATGAGTCCATGATTCTATGATTCTATGATTCTATCATTCTATGATTCTATGAGTCTATGATTCTATGATTCTATGAGTCTATGATTCTCTGAGTCTATCATTCTATGATTCTATGAGTCTATGATTCTATGATTCTATGATTCTATGATTCTATGATTCTATCATTCTATGATTCTATGATTCTATGATTCTATGAGTCTATGATTCTATGATTCTATGATTCTATGATTCTATGAGTCTATCATTCTATGGATTCTATGATTCTATGAGTCTATCATTCTATGATTCTATGAGTCTATGATTCTATGATTCTATGATTCTATCATTCTATGATTCTATGAGTCTATGATTCTATGATTCTATCATTCTATCATTCTATGATTCTATGAGTCCATGATTCTATGATTCTATGATTCTATCATTCTATGATTCTATGAGTCTATGATTCTATGATTCTATGAGTCTATGATTCTCTGAGTCTATCATTCTATGATTCTATGAGTCTATGATTCTATGATTCTATGAGTCTATGATTCTATGAATCTATCATTCTATGAGTCTATGATTCTATGATTCTATGATTCTATGAGTCTATCATTCTATGGATTCTATGATTCTATGATTCTATGAGTCTATCATTCTATGATTCTATGAGTCTATCATTCTATGATTCTATGAGACTCTGATTCTACGATTCTATGATTCTATCATTCTATGATTCTATGATTCTACCATTCTCTGATTCTATGATTCTACGATTCTATGAGTCTATCATTCTATGATTCTATGAGTCTATCATTCTATGAGTCTCTCATTCTATGAGTCTATGATTCTATGATTCTATGAGTCTATCATTGTATGGATTCTATGATTCTATGATTCTATGAGTCTATCATTCTATGATTCTATGAGTCTATGATTCTATGATTCTATGAGTCTGTGATTCTATGATTCTATGATTCTATGAGTCTGTGATTCTATGATTCTATGAGTCTATGAGTCTGTGATTCTATGATTCTATGATTCTATGAGTCTATGAGTCTATGATTCTATGATTCTATGATTCTATGAGTCTATGATTCTATGAGTCTGTGATTCTATGATTCTATGATTCTATGATTCTATGAGTCTATGAGTCTCTGATTCTATGAGTCTATGATTCTATGATTCTATGAGTCTATGAGTCTATGATTCTATGAGTCTATGATTCTATGAGTCTGTGATTCTATGATTCTATGATTCTATGATTCTATGAGTCTATGATTCTATGAGTCTATGATTCTATGAGTCTATGAGTCTATGATTCTATGAGTCTATGATTCTATGATTCTATGAGTCTATGAGTCTATGATTCTATGAGTCTATGATTCTATGATTCTATGAGTCTATGAGTCTATGATTCTATGAGTCTATGATTCTATGAGTCTGTGATTCTATGAGTCTATGATTCTATGATTCTATGAGTCTGTGATTCTATGATTCTATGATTCGATGAGTCTATGAGTCTATAATTCTATGAGTCTATGATTCTATGATTCTATGATTCTATGATTCTTCGATTCTATGAGTCTATGATTCTATGAGTCTATGAGTCTATGAGTCTATGATTCTATGTGTCTATGAGTCTATGATTCTATGAGTCTATGATTCTATGAGTCTGTGATTCTATGATTCTATGATTCTATGAGTCTATGAGTCTATGAGTCTATGATTCTATGAGTCTATGATTCTATGATTCTATGATTCTATGATTCTATGATTCTTCGATTCTATGAGTCTATGATTCTATGAGTCTGTGATTCTATGATTCTATGATTCGATGATTCTATGAGTCTGTGATTCTATGATTCTATGAGTCTATGATTCTATGATTCTATGAGTCTATGATTCTATGATTCTTCGATTCTATGAGTCTATGATTCTATGAGTCTATGATTCTATGATTCTATGAGTCTATGAGTCTATGATTCTATGAGTCTATGATTCTATGAGTCTGTGATTCTATGATTCTATGAGTCTATGATTCTATGATTCTTCGATTCTATGATTCTATGATTCTATGAGTCTGTGATTCTATGATTCTATGATTCTATGAGTCTATGAGTCTATGATTCTATGAGTCTATGATTCTATGATTCTATGATTCTATGATTCTTCGATTCTATGAGTCTATGATTCTATGAGTCTATGAGTCTATGAGTCTATGATTCTATGAGTCTATGAGTCTATGAGTCTATGATTCTATGAGTCTGTGATTCTATGATTCTATGAGTCTATGATTCTATGAGTCTATGATTCTATGATTCTATGTGTCTATGATTCTATGATTCTATGAGTCTATGATTCTATGAGTCTATGATTCTATGAGTCTATGATTCTATGAGTCTATCATTCTATGATTCTATGAGTCTATGATTCTATGATTCTATGAGTCTATGATTCTATGATTCTATGAGTCTATGATTCTATGATTCTATGAGTCTATGATTCTATGAGTCTATGATTCTATGATTCTATGAGTCTATGATTCTTTGAGTCTATGAGTCTATGATTCTCTGATTCTATGAGTCTATGATTCTATGAGTCTATGATTCTATGAGTCTATGATTCTATGATTCTATGAGTCTATGATTCTATGATTCTATGAGTCTATGATTCTATGATTCTATGAGTCTATGATTCTATGATTCTATGAGTCTATGATTCTATGAGTCTATGATTCTATGATTCTATGAGTCTATGATTCTATGAGTCTATGATTCTATGATTCTATGAGTCTATGATTCTATGATTCTATGAGTCTATGATTCTATGATTCTATGAGTCTATGATTCTATGAGTCTATGAGTCTATGATTCTATGATTCTATGTGTCTATGATTCTATGATTCTATGAGTCTCTGATTCTATGATGCTATGAGTCTATGATTCTATGAGTCTATGATTCTATGAGTCTATGATTCTATGATTCTATGAGTCTATGATTCTATGATTCTATGAGTCTATGATTCTATGATTCTATGAGTCTATGATTCTATGATTCTATGAGTCTATGATTCTATGATTCTATGAGTCTATGATTCTATGATTCTATGAGTCTATGATTCTATGATTCTATGAGTCTATGAGTCTATGATTCTATGATTCTATGTGTCTATGATTCTATGATTCTATGAGTCTCTGATTCTATGATTCTATGTGTCTATGATTCTATGATTCTATGAGTCTATGATTCTATGATTCTATGAGTCTATGATTCTATGATTCTATGAGTCTATGAGTCTGTGATTCTATGAGTCTATCATTCTATGAGTCTCTGATTCTGTGATTCTGTGAGTCTATGAATCTATTATTCTATGATTCTGTGAGTCTATCATTCTATGATTTTATGAGTCTATGATTCTGTGATTCTGTGATTCTATGAGTCTATGTTTCTATAATTCTATGAGTCTATGAGTCTGTGATTCTCGGAGTCTATGAGTCTATGATTCTGTGAGTCTATGATTCTATGAGTCTATGATTCTTTAATTCTCTGAGTCTATGATTCTATGATTCTCTGAGTCTATGATTCTATTTGTCGATATTTCTATGATTCTATGATTCTGTGAAGTAGTGGAGAAATCTAATCAATTTTACACTTGCTGCATCCAGTCAAGAGACAAAACTCATCACTCTACGACTCTGAATATCAGTTGAGTGAGAAAGCAGCTCGAATCTACACAACTGTTCAGAGCATCAGTAATAAACCTCCCTGGATTAAACAGCCCTTGATCTTTGCACAGGTTTACTGTTCTATTCCCAAATGTTTCCATTTTCCTTTGAAACTGATAGCGTGCAGCAGCTGGCAATGCACTCGGACCTGGCATTGGTGCATTACACTGACTGCACTCTCGCTGTACACCAGCTTTAGAATCTGATCGTTACCATAATGTAAATCAACTGTGAAGAAAGATAACTGCAGTCCACGCTTATCACTGCATTGCTCTCCAAGAACGTAGGCAGAATTGGGTATAGAAATATCAATGGAGCCTGAGTCGTGAAGGAAACGTAGAATGTATCTGAGGGAATTAATGGATTATAAAAAATAAAAATGCTAAGCCACAAGGCCAGAGTATTTCTTTTTCTAACAACACATCAAGCCTCTGTTGTGTACTCCATTTATATGGTGACAGACGATGCGGTTATTCAGATGATGATGCTACAAAATACTTAAAAACCACTGATCATACTGCCCTATTTATAATCATTTTTAACTCAAGTTCCTATTCTTCGCCGTGATTCTCAATACCGTTTATTGCACTCTTTATAGAGCAGGTTAACGCAAGTGTCACACAAACAACAAAACTTCAATTTTGGGTTTTCAAAATGTCCCACAGTATAATAAAATTCTGATTGGTACAGCGATTTTTTTTTGCTCTCAGACAACTATGACACGAAATGTAATACCAGTACAAAGCACTTTTCAGCAGCACTGCTAAAGCAGTCTTTGTGCCAACACAAAGCAACCTCTTTCCACTTTGCGGAGAGTTAACTGAGCCGTACAAAAGCCAAAGCATCAACAATCTCTATTTACCTACAAGCCAAACAAACTGTCCCTGTCCTTAGTATCACCTGCAATGTGAACATATATCTGACTCATGCAAAGAAAGCAACATAACCCACCATCAAGATCATGAAAGGAAAGCTTCCCAATGCTGAAAATTCTAAGCCAGAAGCAACCTCCCCGCTAACCTTTTCACCAGTCACCGATCACAAACATTCATCTGAACCCACACCGACACCTGGTTATTGGGCTCTTTAATTACTGTTGATTATTATATAGATTTAACTTCTTATTAAATTGCATCTATTTCAACAGCAACATATAGCGCCTTTAACGTAGTAAAATATCCCAAAGCGCTTCACAGGAGCGTTATCAAACAAAATTTGACATCATCCCACATAAAGAGATATTAGGACAAGTGACCAAAAGCTTGGTCAAAGAAGTAGGTTTTAAGGAGCGTCTTAAAGGAAGAGAGAGAGGTAGAGTGGCGGAGAGGTTTGGGGGGGAATTCGAGAGTTTGGGGCCTAGGCAGCTGAAGACACAGCTACCAATGGTGGTGCGAAGGAAATCAGGGATGCACAAGAGGCCAGAATTGGAGGAACGCAGAGATCTCGGACGGTTGTAGGGCTGGAGGAGGTTACAGAGAGAGGGAGGGGCGAGGCCATGGAGGCACAATAAAGCATGGTCATGAAATGCTATCTTTAGAGAAACTAGAAATGGGATGTAGTTCCCTCACTCATCTACAGGATACAGGTAATGTCCAAGGTAATGCTAATCCAGTCAGACCAGAAGGTTCCCAGGCTCGTTCTTCAGTCTGTGCTGAGTTAGTTGGTTTCTAGCAGGACGCCAGTTGCTGCCTACATTTAGCCTGAGCAAAGTGGAAAACTAGCCAGGGTTCTCCCTCCTGGTCACTCTCCAGCGACCCCCTCCTGGAAAATATGTTGGGTGAGGACAGAGTTGGGCTCAGCTGTGATGCTCTCCGTGGTCGACCAGCCTGCTGGCTTTCACAGTGTAGGTCAAACATGAAGACCGGACAGTTAGGTTGAAGTATTGCTGGGCTGCCTTGGGACCGTAGTTCCTGGAGGAGTCAGTAGGGTAGATTATCCCAGGCCTTGCGGGCTGCAATGGCATGTCAGAAAATTGCGAGCCAAGAGTCTGTGGATTTCCAATGGTCGCTCATGGCTTCCAAGCTACCGCAACGTGTAAAGTCTCAAAGAATCCATGCTAGCGCCTTAAGGAGAGGAGGGGAAGTTGGAGTACACATGTAAAGAAGGGTCTATGCCAATCAAAGAGATAAAGATGAGAAAAACCATGGTTCATGTATTCAGCTGGCTGCAGTCACTCAGACCCAGAGACAATCAAATTCACATCCAGGCTCCAACCACTGAAAGCACCGTCAGAATCTGCAGTGCAAATTAAATCTTGCTTCAACTCCAAAGTTTCTGCTCCATTTGGATTTAGGTTCAGATTTCTGCTACAATGGAAAGCATTCTGAAGGAAATCTGAGCCGAAAATTAAAACCAAGCGCACTTTCAGCTCAATCAAAATACGCACTGCTGAATCAGTTCGCATCTCTGACCCCACTGTGACACTGTCCCTTTGTCCTCCAAGCTGTATTATTTTACTTCACTGTTTTTCCCACTCCCATTCTGGCTGAAATCAGCTAACTCAGCAACAGATTAAACCTGGGACCTTCCTGGACTGTACGGGTCAGGTACATGCTGCCTTCACCAACTGTGGGGCCTTGCTGTGTGCAAATTGGCTGCCGCGTTTCCTAAATTACAACAGTGACTACACTCCAAAAAAGTACTTCAGTGACTATAATGCGCTTTGGGTCATCCTGTGGTCGTGTAATGTGCTGTATCAATGCAAGTCTTTTCTTTAATTTAGTTTTTGAATTTTAGGTTTCCTGATGGCAGGCAATAGCACAGAAATGGTGGCAGAAGCTAACATGGGGGCATGCTATCCCCATGTCTCCTTATGTGGCTCGGTGTAAAATGTTTTCTGATAGTGCTCCTGTGAAGTACCTTGGGATGTTTTACTACGTTAAAGGCACTGTATAAAAACAAGTTGCTGTTGTTTGCCCAAGTGCTCTACACTCCTTTGCCCTTTTTTCCACCATTAGGTTGGTTTAGTACAGTGCTGTGCAGTACTGAGGGAGTGCTGCACTGTCGGACGTACCATCTTTCTGATGAGACATTAAACCGAGGCCCCCTCTGCCCTCTCAGGTGGGCGTAAAATATCCCATGGCACTATTTTGAAGAAGGGCAGGGGAGTTCTCCCTCAACCAACATCATTAAAAACAGTTTATCTGGTCGTTATCACATTGCCGTTTCTGGGATTTTGCTTTGCACAATTTGGCAGCTGCGTTTCCTACATTACAACAGTGACTACACTTCAAAAATACTTAATTGGCTGTAAAGCACGTTGGGACGTCCTGTGGTTGTGAAAGACGCTATGTAAATGCTAGTTCATTCTTTCTTTTTAGGTATGCATCGTTCTAAACATTTGTCTTATTTTTACCCTCCATTATGTCCCCTCCTCTTCTGAAGGTGTTGCTTCATGCCGGTGAAGTAATGCTGGTCACCTTCGAACCATCCCCCAGTACGAGCCATTATCGTGGGGAGAAGAGGGAGACATTGGGAGAGGAAGAGCTGTTTCCCCAAAGTAGACTCTCTCATTCTCCCAGCAAAGCAATCACCAACAGACACTTTATTGTACCCTGCCATCTGTTACTCATACTTCCCATCCAGGCTCTCTCACTAATCAGGAGCTATCTTTGCTTTTAATTCAGCTCAACGTGTTAAGAAAAACGTGGACCGGACAAAATTGGTGTCTGGCAGATGTAGAAAAGCTGGTGAAATGCACTTCTGATGTATCGTGATGCCTGGATTATTTATTCAGTGCCGTGAAACCCTTCGAGGTTTGGTACTAAATGACACTTTCCACAAACTGAGCAATATGTCACACATTCCCAGAACTATTGCCCCAGCACCCGCCCTCCCCCCCTCCACCACATTGACTCACAGACAGAGAGGGGTAGATCTCGACTTTGTACGACAGATGATAGTGAATCGGCAACCCATTTTACATTGAAGTCAATGGAAATAAAAATCACCAGAGATATCAAATAGGCTGCCAACTCGCTATCACCCCTTTTACGCTATCATACAATGTCAAGATCTACCCCAGAGAGAGAGACAGACACACACACACACACACACACTCAGGGAGATCTGAACTCGCAACAGCTTACAACCATTAAACATATTTGTTGTTTACCAGCTTTTTATTCCCAGATTTTTAAACTGAATTGAAACTGCCATGGTGCAATTTGTACTCACGTTCTCTGGATCACTAATCCAGTAACATAACCACTACACTACTGTACCCCCGCCCCCCCTCTGTACTTAACTTCTTCTACCCTCTGTGGAGCAACGTATCACAGCCAGAAGGTATAATTGCGAAACACAACTTAACTGCGCATGTACAATTTTGCATGTACTTGCTATTTCTCGGTTGTTCCGATGCTATGGAACTTCTCCTGCAATCATTGCATAATTCCCGGAGCCTATAGCAATAACGCAGGTCGAGCTGCCTCAGAATGTAAATGCAGCACTAGCTTCTGCAAGTGTCTGTTCCTCATCGCTGTCCTGTTAGGCTCTGAAGGTGATGACTGTGCCACCTTCATACACGATATGGAATCACTGCAAGAAGAAAAGGTTCCGTACTTCTTGGCTGCTGGTTTTCTGAAATTCATGTGGGTGCAAATTTTGGGGGGTTGCGGGGCTGTCGCAGATCCCAGCACCTGAATAGTGAGGTCAGAGGCACCCCAGATATTGGGCCTTGGGCCTCATTTAACATCAAGCCGGCAAAGAGTAAACGAAGATCGGGCCGCTCCTGTCATCCGGCTCAGCTGTGATGCCCCCCAAGGTCAAACCACCCACTTATAATCAATGTCCAGACTCGTTGACAGGAAGGGTGGGCAAGTGGGGAATTGCACACAGGTTAGGAGCTTCCTCTGCAACTCAGAACCAACACAAATCACTAACATCGGGAAACAAGGGCTCAGGGGAAGGGAGAAGAACTAACAACATTTACCCAGCAATTACAGGCAGATTTAAATTCCACACAGAGACCACAACTTTCTCATCAGGCGACAAAGAAATCAAATCATCCCGTCTTATAAATTGTTTGTTCTAAATTTGCGTTACTGGTAAATTCCGCTTACCTGTCAGGTTGTCTGGACAATTGCCCTCTGCAGTCACTTTCACAACCTATTTGTTTAGTGGTAACCAGCCAAGAAACTGGAAAAAACAAAAAGTTACATTCATGTAAATATAAATAGATGCCATCACCACTCACCAACTGAAATAAAATGGTCATTACAGTGTCTACAGCAACAGGTAATACAGTGAGGGCAGTATCTACAGTAACAGGCAATAAAGTCACTGTAATATCTGCAGTTATAGGCAATGCAGTCACTAATAGCTACAGTTACAGGCAATACAGTCATTGTAATATCTGTAGTTACAGCCAATACACTGTACTATCTGCAGTACCAGGCAAGACAGTCACTGTACTATCTGCAGTACCAGGCAATACAGTCACTGTAATATCAGCAGTAAAAGGCAATACAGTCACTGAAATATCTATAGTTATAAACAATACAGTCACTAATCTCTACAGCAACAGGCAAGACAGTCACTGTAATATCTGCAGTAACTGGCAATACAGTCAATATCTACAGTACAGGCAATACAGCCACTGCAATATCTACTATTACAGGCAATGCAGTCACTAATATCTACAGTAACAGGCTATCCAGTCACTGTAATATATAGAGTAACAAGCAATACCATCACTAATATCAACAGTTATAGGCAGTACAGTCACTGCAATATCTACATTAATAAGCAATACAGTTACACATATCTACAGTTACAGGCAATACAGTCACTAATACCTACAGTAACAGGCAATACAGTCACTGCAATATCTAAGTAACAGGCACGAATATCTATAGTTATAGGCTATACAATCACTGATATACACAGTAACTGGCAATGCAGCCACTGATATCTAAATTGTAAACAATTTTACAACACCAAGTTATAGTCCAACAATCTTATTTGAAATTCACAAGCTTTCGGAGGCTTCCTCCTTCCTCAGGTGAACGACAACAGTGTGAAATATTTTCAGGCACAAATGAGAATAAATATATTCACTAAACCAAGGCAGCAAAAATCCAAAAATACAATCCTTGAGCACTTGCAAACACGCACTACAATCCTACAAAATCAACAGAATGCCAGACACCCGCATCTGTACTCAATGACCTGCCCTCAGCCAGTTGTAGGTGGGAAGGTGAAGTTGACCTGTGTACCTCCTAGATATGGAGGTGGAAAGTCAGCCATGGTTTCCATTGGTGATCACTATCCAGTGACACCAGCTGGACAGTAGGCTTGTGTGGACATTGAAGAGTAGAGCTTGTGACCGGTGAAGTTCACCAAGTCCACTTTATGTGCTTGGACAACATTCCTGCATGTGCTATTTTAGCACGGGTGTCCGACTGTATAAAAACAGCCCGCACACGATTGTCACACCAGTGGGTTAAGTGGTCATCAGTGAACTGCGTTGATCAGAGGTTCTATCCTCGGTTGAGGACAAGAGGCCTGAGGCCTACAAAATCCCCAAGGAGCCCAGCTCACCTCAATGCTAAAATCCAGGACGAAGGGCTCTGACTGCCTATACACAAGCTATGCTCATTAGACCCCCAGAATATATAAAAATGGGCCTGGGACACCAGCTCAGCGCTCCAGTTACAAAGTGCCCGTTTGGAGAGGAGGTCCCAATTAAAATCCTTTAAAAAACCTGAGACTCTTGCATTACATAGAATTTACAGCACAGAGATAGATCATTCGGCCCAACAGGTCTGTGCTAGTGCTTAATTCAATATTGGGAAGACCAAAGCCATTATCTTTGGTTCCCACCACAAACTCTGGTCCCTAGCCACTGACTCCATCCCTCTCCCTGACTACTGTCAGAGGCTGAACCAGACCATCCACAACCTTGATCCTGAGATGAGCTTCCAACCCTATATTCACTCCATCACCAAGGCTGTCCACTTTCACCTCTGTAACATCACCCGTCTCGCCCCTGCCTTACCTCATCTGCTGCTGAAACCCTCATCCATGCCTTGTTACCTCTAAACTCAACTATTCCAATGCTCTCCTGGCCGGCGTCCTATTTTGCCCCCTCTATAAACTTGAGCTCATCCAAAACTCTGCTGCCCGTAACCTAACTCGCACCAAGTCCCATTCACCCATCACCCCTGTGCTCACTGACCTACATTGGCTCCCGGTCCGGGAACGCTTCAATTTTAAAATTCTCATCCTTGTTTTCAAATCCCTCCATGGCCTCGCCCCTCCCTATCTTTGGAATCTCCTCCAGCCCCACAACTCTCTGAGATCTCTGCGCTCCTCCAATTCTTGCCTCTTTCGCATCCCCGATCTTAATCGCTCCATCATTGGTGGCCATGCTTCAGCTGCCTAGGTCCTAGGCTCTAGAATTCCCTCCCTAAACCTCTCCGCCTCTCTACCTCTGTCTCCTCCTTTAAGATGCTCCTTAAAACCTACGTCTTTCACCTGTCTTAATGTCTCCTTATGTGGCTAGGTGTCAAATTTTTGTCTGTTAACACTCCTGTGAAGCGCCTTGGGACATTTTACTACATTAAAGGCACTATATAAATGCAAGTTGCTGTTGTTTATGCTCCACATGAGCCTCCTCCATCCGCTCCTGCCCAGTGCTTTTCTGCCCCGTGCCAGTTCTGCCCCACACAAGAAAATCTTCCCTGCAGTGAACAGGCAGCCAGTGGCCCTTTACTGGCTGCTGGCATAAGAAATTCTGGTTTGCGATCCCAAGAGCATCGTACGGTGCATGTCCATCGCGCCAGGCAGTAATTGCGTTATCAGGTGAGGTCAGATCACTCCTGCAGAGGGTGTGCGGAGCCCCTAAACAACACCCTGGTGTCATACACGGGCCCAGGTTATCGGCCCCTGTGCAGCAATGATCTTACTTCTCTCCGAACACAGCTATTTCCAGTTATCTCTAGTTCTCAATGCCCCCACTGGATGTTATAGGAGTTATGGAGGCAGTTACTGTATGTTATAAGAGGTATGGAGGCAGTCACTGGATGTTATAAGAGGTATGGAGGCTGTCACTGGATGTTATAAGAGTTATGGAGGCAGTCACTGGATATTATAGGAGGTATGGAGGCAGTCACTGGATGTTATAGGAGGTATGGAGGCAGTCACTGGATGTTATTGGAGGTATGGGGGCAGTCACTGGATGTTATAGGAGGTATGGAGGCAGTCACTGGATATTATAGGAGGTATGGGGGCAGTCACTGGATGTTATAGGAGGTATGGAGGCTGTCACTGGATGTTATAGGAGGTATGGAGGCTGTCACTGGATGTTATAGGAGGTATGGAGGCTGTCACTGGATGTTATAGGAGGTATGGAGGCTGTCACTGGAAGTTATAAGAGGTATGGAGGCAGTCACTGGATGTTACAAGAGGTATGGAGGCTGTCACTGGATGTTATAGGAGGTATGGGGGCTGTCACTGGATATTATAGGAGGTATGGAGGCAGTCACTGGATATTATAGGAGGTATGGAGGCAGTCACTGGATATTATAGGAGGTATGGAGGCAGTCACTGGATATTATAGGAGGTATGGAGGCAGTCACTGGATGTTATAGGAGGTATGGAGGCAGTCACTGGATATTATAGGAGGTATGGAGGCAGTCACTGGATATTATAGGAGGTATGGAGGCAGTCACTGGATATTATAGGAGGTATGGAGGCAGTCACTGGATGTTATAGGAGGTATGGAGGCAGTCACTGGATATTATAGGAGGTATGGAGGCAGTCACTGGATGTTATAGGAGGTATGGAGGCAGTCACTGGATATTATAGGAGGTATGGAGGCAGTCACTGGATATTATAGGAGGTATGGAGGCAGTCACTGGATATTATAGGAGGTATGGAGGCTGTCACTGGATGTTATAGGAGGTATGGAGGCTGTCACTGGATGTTATAGGAGGTATGGAGGCTGTCACTGGATGTTATAGGAGGTATGGAGGCTGTCACTGGATGCCCTTAAAGTTTCTAATGTTAGACAGGAGACAAAAGGACTTCGATTTTTATTAATATTAGAAATTCCACTGGTAATCAGCAACCAATCAGCAGAGTTGTGCACCAACATTTCATTAAAAACTGGAGTGTTCTGCTTTTTGCCTCTTTGAATGTGGTGCAGGACTGCTAGTGTAACTCTGAGCCACTGACTGCATCACTTTGAAAGCAGTCCCTGCACCATGATTGCAACAAATCAAAGCCTCATTTCAACTGTAGCGTTTGATTCTGTTCACTATGTGTGCGTGTGTGGGGTTTATTTTTGTACATTAGCTTGAATAACAATAAGGGTGCAGCTGTAACAAGACTTCTGAAGTTCACACGGGTCATTGCTGGAGAAAAGGGTATCAGTGAGCAAGGCGGAGATGTCTCATGGTTTGCAGGCTCCTACAATCCTGATTCTAAGTAATACTTAAAGAGAAGGAGTACAAGGGAGGATCCTTTTCGAATCTAACGTATTCTCTTTTTACTCGTGACCCAGTGGGTTAGAACCTTCAGGATCTGGGCTTCAATCCAGCCCGAACTAATGGAAACAAAGTCTCCACTCAACCAGCTGTGAGAGCTCTGTGTCATGAGTTTGGACAGCTCTTGATTGCAGTTCCTAATGGGGGTGAGCCAATAACAATAGATTAACAACCTCACTCACAGGTAGCAAAAGCAAAGCTGATAAAAGAAATGGGAAAGTTCACCTGATACTACAGCCAGGAGCTCAGTATGTAGCACTCTCAGTCAGAAGGTTGTGAGTTCAAATCCCACTCCAGAGACTTCAGCATAAAATCTAGGCTGACACTCCAGTGAAGTACTGAGGGAGTGCTGCACTGGCAGAGGTGCCGTCATTCGGATGAAATGTTAAACTGAGGCCCCGTCTGCCCTCTCAAGTGGACATAAAAAATCCCATGGCACTATTTCGATAGAAGAGCAGGGGAGTTCTCCCTGGACTCCTAGCCAATATTTATCCCTGATCCAACATCACTAAAAACAGATTATCTGGTCATTTTTCACATTGCTGTTTGTGGGACCTTGCTGTGTGCAGGTTGGCTGCTGTGTTTCCTACATTACAACAGTGACTATACTTCAAAGGTACTTCATTGGCTTTGAAGCCCTTTGGGATGTCTCGAGGTTGTGAAAGGTGCTATAGAAATGCAAGTTTTTCTTTCACACCTGAAATTTTAGAAAACCAACCGAAATGAAAATTTGATCAAATTACAGGAACAAAAGCTGATTGTTTGTATATGTGTGTGTGTGTGTGTGTGTGTGTGTGTGTGTGCTGAAGAGTGCTTGGGTCATAGAGTCATAGAGTCATACAGCACGGATAGAGGCCCTTCGGCCCATCGTGTCCGCGCCGGCCATCAAGCCCTGTCTAATCTAATCCCATATTCCAGCATTTGGTCCGTAGCCTTGTATGCTATGGCATTTCAAGTGCTCATCCAAATGCTTCTTGAATGTTGTGAGGGTTCCTGCCTCCACAACCCTTTCAGGCAGTGAGTTCCAGACTCCAACCACCCTCTGGGTGAAAAAGTTCTTTCTCAAATCCCCTCTAAACCTCCCGCCTTTTACCTTGAATCTATGCCCCCTTGTTATAGAACCCTCAACGAAGGGAAAAAGCTCCTTAGTATCCATCCTATCTGTGCCCCTCATAATTTTGTACACCTCAATCATGTCCCCCCTCAGCCTCCTCTGCTCCAAGGAAAACAAACCCAATCTTCCCAGTCTCTCTTCATAGCTGAAGCGCTCCAGCCCTGGTAACATCCTGGTGAATCTCCTCTGCACCCTCTCCAAAGCGATCACATCCTTCCTGTAGTGTGGCGACCAGAACTGCACACAGTACTCCAGCTGTGGCCTAACCAGTGTTTTATATAGCTCCATCATAACCTCCTTGCTCTTATATTCTATGCCTCGGCTAATAAAGGCAAGTATCCCATATGCCTTCTTTACCACCTTATCTACCTGTTCCGCCGCCTTCAGGGATCTGTGAACTTGCACACCAAGATCCCTCTGACCCTCTGTCTTGCCTAGGGTCCTCCCATTCATTGTGTATTCCCTTGCCTTGTTAGTCCCTCCAAAGTGCATCACCTCGCACTTTTCCGGGTTAAACTCCATTTGCCACTGTTCCGCCCATCTGACCATCCCATCTATATCGTCCTGCAGACTGAGGCTATCCTCGCTATTTACCACCCTACCAATTTTTGTATCATCAGCGAACTTACTGATCATACCTTTTACATTCATATCCAAGTCGTTAATGTAGACCACAAACAGCAAGGGACCCAGCACCGATCCCTGTGGTACCCCACTGGCCACAGGCTTCCAGTCACAAAAACAACCTTCGACCATCACCCTCTGCCTTCTGCCACTAAGCCAGTTTTGTATCCAAAGTGCCAAGGCACCCTGGATTCCATGGGCTCGTACCTTCTTGACCAGTCTCCTGTGCGGGACTTTATCGAAGGCCTTACTGAAATCCATGTATACCACATCCACTGCGTTACCCTCATCCACACGCCTAGTCACCCCCTCAAAAAATTCAATCAAATTAGTCAGACCTGGATTACATTCCTGTCGATCATTGTTGCCCCAGCGGCGAGATATTAAAAATGGCAAATTTCAGTCCCATCGCCCAGCTCCAGTCCAGGCTCCTGCTTCTGACAGCCCAACTGTGAGAAGAGGTTTTAAATTGAACGTGGGATCTGGGACTGGAATCAGCAGTGAGAATCGCCATTCAATGTTGGAGGAATAGAACACAACCAACCCATCAGCTGCTGACCAGCAACTCGTTTAAAAGAAAAGTTGAAAATGTCAATCATGTTTTGTGATTGTACTCTTCAGATTATAACCTTATCCCTCCCCTTCCCCATACACATGGGCTTGTGGTGTCATGGGTATAGCCTCGCTATAGAATCCTCTTCTCAGGTTGGGGGTTAGATAGGGGTAAAGGAAGTTTCTCTCTCTACCTGCTCTGTGCTATACCTGACCTTGGAATGCCAGATTTTTAAACTCTCATCCTTGTTTTCAAGTCCCTCCAAGGCGTCACCCCTCCCTATCTCTGTAACCTCCTCCAGCCCTACAACCCACCGAGATATCTCTGCATTCCTCCAATTCTGGCCTCTTGCACACCCCCAATTTTAATCGCTCCACCATTGGCGGCCGTGCCTTCAGCTGTCTAGGCCCTAAGCTCTGGAATTCCCTCCCTAAACCTCTCCGCCTCTCCACCTTTCTCTCCTCCTTTAAGACGCTCCATAAAACCTACCTCTTTGACCAAGCTTTTGATCACCTGTCCTAATATCTCCTTACGTGGCTTGGTGACGCTCCTGCGAAGCGCCTTGGGACGTTTTACTATGTTAAAGGCGCGATATAAACGCAAGTTGTTGGTGTTGCTCAATTGTGGCAGCATGTGCCATAGAGAGTAAACTGCCTCGCAACTACCTCATGAAGCACCAGCTCCTCGTCGACAACCATCACACAGGGGCTCTTTGCTGAGCTGTGGACCTGTGCCTAGGTTTCCTTTTCCCATCATTTTCACCTCTTCTCAATTCCCTGCTCCTCCACACTTTGATGAAGGCTGCAAATGGCTCAGGAATGGCGGAACAGGCTCGAGGGGCCGAATGGCCTACTCCTGCTCCTATCTCTTATGGCCTTTTGTCGCTCTCCAAAGGTTTTTTGAATTTTTGTACGTTCCCCCCCCCCCCCCCTCCTCCATAGTGACATTTCCCTTTAATCGTGGCCTTTGCTGGGTTAACTCATCTTAACCAGGTTGGGGGTGGGAGCAATACAATTAACCTCAGTACCTCTGGATTAGTGGAGGGAAAATGGACCATGGTTCCCATTGCTAGAAGCGCACCTCGATGGAGGAGGGTGGGATAGAGCTTGACTGTGATGCCACCCCAGTTGAATATCCTGTCAATACACACTCATTAGTCTCACACTTGAATAACAGCAACTTGGATGAAGTACTGGAGGGCACTTGCCCCACCCCTGTAGAGTTGTACCACACAGAAGAGCCAATATCTGGGAGAACAAATGAGTTTTTTTTAAAACAAACACTATTGAGACAGAGTAGGAGGAGCTTTATTCTGCATCTGGGGTCATGTTGTACCTGACACTGCACGCCCAAAATAGAAATATGTCCCATCCCCCAACACAGCCGATCTTTGTCTTGATTATCACGGATCTTCATGATCCTCTCTTTGAAAATAATCCCGCTAGTGTATAAGGGTAAAGAAGCAAAGTGATTGAGTGTGAGGTGTGGCCATTCTGAGACCTGCTTTGACTTAGATTTTCACATCAGAATGTTTGTGATAAATTAATTGAAAAAAATACATTTTGCTTTTGAAAATGAAAAACCGTTAAATATAATTGTCTGATTTTCAAAAAAAAATACTTAGATCGACAAAAAAAAAACCTTAAGTTATAACAAAGCCGGCGCGGACACGATGGGCCGAAGGGCCTCTATCCGTGCTGTATAACTCTATGACTCTAAAACCAGTCAAAAATGTTGACAACTTACTTATGAATAAGTTGATATATCTGAGCTGACAAATTAACGAAAGATGTATTTTATCTGGCGGAAAATCGATTTTGGGCTGTGGAGAATGCACCAGCGAGTTGATTCATCATTAAGTTGCCTTGAAATGAATTTGGAGTTTCAATTTACATTAATAAAATATAAAGCCTTTGATCACAGAAAATAAATTTTAGTTGTGGGGATGTGACTATTTTGAATAGCTGTTATTAAACTAAATGTCTTAAAACTGATTTACATTTTGCATGAGGAAAGCCTTTTCACTCCCTTGAAGGTGCAGTGGTCAATGTCTAGTGTGGTATTGAGTCATGTGTAACTACAACAACAACTTGCATTTATATAGCGCCTTTAACGTAATAAAATGTCACAAGGCACTTCACAGGAGCGTTATCAGATAAAATTTGACACTGAGTCACATAAGGAGATATTAGGACAGGTGATCAAAAGCTTGGTCAATGAGGTAGGTTTTAAGGAGCATCTTAAAGGAGGAGGGAGAGGTAGAGAGGCAGAGATGTTTTGGGAGGGAATTCCACAGCTCAAGGCCCAGGCAGCTGAAGGCACGGCCGCCAATGGCGAAGTGTTATGGTACTGAGCTAGCAAGCCCAGAGTGAGCGAATTGCATTATGGCGGGCTCTGAAATTGAATTCAATAAATCTGGTAATTTCTGGGATGGCATCAGAAAAAAATTACCATGAAAGCTGCCGGATTGTCGTAAAAACCCAACTAGTTCACTCATGTCCTTTGAGGAAGGGACTCTTGGGTTCCAAGCCTATCAACTTTCCCATAATCTTCAGCCATCTCACATGGGACATCGTGATCTCCTGCTCTCCTTCCCGAGAATCACCATCTCCCATGTGATGAACTTTCTGGTAATTCTCAACACTAAAACGGAGATTGATAGATTTTTGTTAGGTAGGGGTATTAAGGGAACCAAGGAGGGCAGATAGAGTTAAGATACAGATCAGCCATGATCTAATTGAATGGCGGAACAGGGTGAAGGAGCTGAATGGCCTACTCCCATTCCTATGTTCTTAAAACATTTTAACAGCACCATAATGGTGAAAAAGTACCGAGAGAAGTGAGAATTCTAGGAAATAAAAGAGTTGGTGAGACTGAAGATAAAATTGAAATATTAAATACTTTCTAGAAGTATTAATTAAAGAAGTTACTGCAAACTTGTTATCTAACAACCACCACCTTCTCTGGGCAATTAAGGATGAGCTATAAATGTTGGCCCGACCAGCGACACCCACATCCCAAGAATGAATTTTTAAAAAATTGTTTATTTTTTCACCCATAGTAAATCGATTATACTGCTGTTCAGTGGGTACTGTCAGTTTAGGAAGTCTGGATTACTTCCTGACTTGAGTTAGCAGATGTGTGACCCATAGCAGACCTTAGACTGTCCTGCTATAAACTGACTACCAGCAGCCATGACGAGCACTACCCATCCAACCTGAGGAGATGAGCTTCACTTGTTGCAGCCTCGTCAGACAATCTTAGCTTAGGTCAGGGGAGTATTGCTCTAGGACTTTCATCAGGGAATTGGATGTATACTTGCAAAGGAGAAATTTGCCGGGCTATGGGGAAAGATCAAGGGAGTGGGGCGAATTGGATAGCTCTTTCAAAGAGCCGGCTTAGGAACGATGTGCCAAATGGCCTCCTTCTGTGCTGTACCATTCAAGGACTGTGGGTGGTATGTGAGGAATTGATTTTAATGGATGGGAAATTGCAGTCAGCGTCCCCGCGGGTTTCTGTTCTTTGATGGTGGTGGATGAGTGTCCCTGTTGTCAGCATGTAGAATCAAAATTAACACCATCACCTCTGTGATTTCATATTGCTCTTATATGCTTAAAAATAAACTTGTTTTGATAATCTTTTGAGGACAACTCTATTTTTAGAGCTTAGATTTAGTGGGATGGAGATACGTGATCTAAAGTGCATTCTTTGGATGATTGCAATCTTCTTAATAACATAAGCAAATATAGGAATGTTTGACATTAACAAATATTTATTTCCTTGCTCAGCGTTGATAGTGGGAGATGGGGAGTACGGTATTTCCAATACATGGTCCAGAAAGGGATTCCGTAGGGTAGGTACAGAGAAACTATTTGCTCTGGTGGAGGAATCGAGAAGGGGGCATAATCTTAACATTACAGCTAGGCCATTTAGAAGTGAAATCAGGAAGCACTTTTTCACACAAAGTCGAGTGGAAATCTGGAACTCTCTCCCCCACAAGGCTGTTGATGTTGGGTCAACTGAAATTATCAAGGCTGAAATCGATAGATTTTTGTTGGGTAAGGGTATTGAGGGATATGGAGCGAAGGTGGGTAAATGGAGTCGAGGTGCAGATCAGCCACTGAATGGTGGAACAGGCTCGAGGGGTTAAATGGCCGACTCCTGTTTCTAAATCCGCATCTCGTCACCCTGTACCTGACATTGGGTGCCTGAAATGGAGGTGTCTTCAATCTCCCAGCACCAACACTACTCATCTAGACTACCACAATTCATAAAAAAAACAAAGATGGCGGGTGTGTAAAGCAGAAGAGGACTGTTGATTGGCTGAGAAAGACTCGCGTCAAACTCAAATAAACACACAGCTGTGTTGTATTAACAATGAAGATATTATAACGTTAACACGAAAATCTAAGATTCCTCTGTCGGCTATTTTAATGAAGCCGTCAGCCCCTTCAAAATCAAGTATTTGTTACTGATATTGTGCAGTACAACTTCAACCCAAAATCCATTTCATTCTTTTAGATCAGAGCTGCAGTGAAATCACAGACACTAATTGAAAATCAACTTAACAACTACTTAAAAAGATATAATGCACAAACCCACAGTCTAACGCCAATTAGTGTTAATTTTCTGCGGTTTCAAACACAATGGGAGTTATATTGGATAACCCCTAAAATGGGCGCAGGGATCGCGGTGCCCTATTGACTGGTGTCCGTTGGTTGCAATGCAGGCAGTACATAACATTCGTGCAGTCAGATAATTTCTGTGATTGTTGCGTGCGGCCAGCGCTACCTGCGCTGTTCAATGGCTGCACGCACCAGCAGGGGGCCCCGATATCAAGAGTGGCGAGCACCACTTAAAGGCAACCTGCACCTCTTAAAGGGGAGGGAGGTGTTCTGTGGCTGCACAAAGTGGTGTAAATCCATTGGGAAGTAAATCTGTGCTGGAATATAGTGCAGCGTGGTAATGATGGGAACTCTGGAATTTTTAATGAGCAACAACTTGGCAGCTCAAAGATTGCGGGACACTTATATTTTCAAAATATAACATGTGGGTCTGAACAGAGTCTGAACGAAGACCAGAAATCACACCTGTAAAACACAGATACAGGTCTCGTCCTTATGTTTAAAAATTGTTGTTTTATTTTAAAATATTGAATAAACGTTTCACAAAACTAAATCCCACATGCTCCAATCTGCACGCCAGACCTACCAATCTGCCGATCTGAGTCTGTACCAAGCCTGTGGGAGAGCGTACACCAAGGTTCTCTGAGGATGCATTAGAGGCCTTGGTCCAAGAGGTGGACAGAAGAAGGGGCATCCTAAATCCACAGAGGGGCAAGAGGCTCTCCAGACATATGCTCCCAAGGAAATGGGAGGCAGGAGCAGACAAGGTCAGTGCCAGGAGCGTAGCACCACGAACATGGATGGAGTGCAGGAAGCAGTTCAATCATTTAACAGGAGTTGTCGAGGTGTGTGAGTTCAAGTTTCAAGTGGCGTATCCTACCAACTGCATCACTAGCCTCATCCACTGCTCCACGCACAACACCCCCCCATCACCCACCTACAACAAACTCTTTCAATCAACACTCAACTCTTCCAATCAAATGCTTCCTCTCACCCTCACCCATTACCACTTTTGCAAGCAGCACACCCACAACGCACAGGTCATGCATACTGAGAGCTATTCAACCATGACAGTCACATCACCCAAACATCTTGCAGGACACTCACCGACACACGTCCCGCTTTCTTGCAGGAGAAGGTGGTGCATAACAGGAGGCAGCAAGTGGCAGTGGCTCCATAGAACATTTTCTTTTATTCATTCATGGGATGTGGGCGTCGCTGGCGAGGCCGGCATTTATTGCCCATCCCTAATTGCCCTTGAGAAGGTGGTGGTGAGCCGCCTTCTTGAACCGCTGCAGTCCGTGTGGTGACGGTTCTCCCACAGTGCTGTTAGGAAGGGAGTTCCAGGATTTTGACCCAGCGACGATGAAGGAACGGCGATATATTTCCAAGTCGGGATGGTGTGTGACTTGGAGGGGAACGTGCAGGTGGTGTTGTTCCCATGTACCTGCTGCTCTTGTCCTTCTAGGTCGCGGGTTTGGGAGGTGCTGTCGAAGAAGCCTTGGTGAGTAGCTGCAGTGCATCCTGTGGATGCAGCCACACTGCGCCAGTGGTGAAGGGAGTGGATGTTTAGGGTGGTGGATGGGGTACCAATTAAGCGGGCTGCTTTGTCCTGGATGGTGTTGAGCTTCTTGAGTGTTGTTGAAGCTGCACTCATCTAGGCAAGTGGAGAGTATTCCATCACACTCCTGACTCGTGCCTTGTAGATGGCGGAAAGGCTTTGGGGAGTAAGGAGGTAAGTCACTCGCCACAGAATACCCAGCCTCTGGCCTGCTCTTGTAGCCACAGTATTTATATGGCTGGTCCAGTTAAGTTTCTGGTCAATGGTGACCCCCAGGATGTTGATGGTGGGGGATTCGGTGCTGGTAATGCCGTTGAATGTCAAGGGGAGGTGGTTAGACTCTCTCTTGTTGGAGATGGTCATTGCCTGGCACTTGTCTGGCACGAATGTTACTTGCCACTTATCAGCCCAAGCTTGGATGTTGTCCAGGTCTTGCTGCATGTGGGCTCGGACTGCATCATTATCTGAGGGATTGCAAATGGAACTGAACAGTGTGAAATCATCAGCGAACATCCCCATTTCTGACCTTATGATGGAGGGAAGGTCATTGATGAAGCAGCTGAAGATGGTTGGGCCTAGGACACTGCCCTGAGGAACTCCTGCAGCAATGTCCCGGGGCTGAGATGATTGGCCTCCAACAACCACTACCATCTTCCTTTGTGCTAGGTTTGACTCCAACCACTGCAGAGTTTTTC
This sequence comes from Heptranchias perlo, assembly GCF_035084215.1. Classification (NCBI taxonomy): domain Eukaryota; kingdom Metazoa; phylum Chordata; class Chondrichthyes; order Hexanchiformes; family Hexanchidae; genus Heptranchias; species Heptranchias perlo. Next base: position 16,492,339 of record NC_090326.1, read on the forward strand.
CCCTGATTCCCATTGACTTCAGTTTTACTAGGGCTCCTTGGTGCCACACTCCGTCAAATGCTGCCATGATGTCAAGGGCAGTCACTCTTACCTCACCTCTGGAATTCAGCTCTTTTGTCCATGTTTGGACCAAGGCTGTGATGAGGTCTGGAGCCGAGTGGTCCTGGCGGAACCCAAACTGATCATCGGTGAGCAGGTTATTGGTGAGTAAGTGCCGCTTGATAGCACTGTCGACAACACCTTCCATCACTTTGCTGATGATTGAGAGTAGACTGATGGGTCGGTGATTGGCCGGATTGGATTTTTCCTGCTTTTTGTGGACAGGACATACCTGGGCAATTTTCCACATTGTCGGGTAGATGCCAGTGTTGTAGCTGTACTGGAACAGTTTGGCTAGAGGTGCAGCTAGTTCTGGAGTGCAAGTATTCAGCACTACAGCTGGGATGTTGTCGGGGCCCATAGCCTTTGCTGTATCCAGTGCACTCAGCCGTTTCATGATATTACGTGGAGTGAATCGAATTGGCTGAAGACTAGCTTCTGTGACAGTGGGGATATCGGGAGGAGGCCGAGATGGAACACCCAGTCGGCACTTCTGGCTGAAGATAGTTGCAAACACTTCAGCCTTGTCTTTTGCACTCACGTTCTGGACTCCACCATAATTGAGGATGGGGATGTTTACAGAGCCTCCTCCTCTCGTTAGTTGTTTAACTGTCCACCACCATTCACGACTGGATGTGGCAGCACTGCAGAGCTTTGATCTGATCCGTTGGTTGTGGAATCGCTTAGCTCTGTCTATAGCATGTTGCTTCCGCTGTTTAGCATGCATGTAGTCCTGAGTTGTAGCTTCACCCGGTTGGCACCTCATTTTTAGGTACGCCTGGTGCTGCTCCTGGCATGCTCTTCTACATTCCTCATTGAACCAGGGTTGATCCCCTGGCTTGTTGGTAATGGTAGAGTGAGGAATATGCCAGGCCATGAGGTTACAGATTGTGCTGGAATACAATTCTGCTGCTGCTGATGGCCCACAGTGCCTCATGGATGCCCAGTTTTGAGCTGCTAGATCTGTTCCAAATCTATCTCATTTAGAACGGTAGTAGTGCCACACAACACGTTGGATGGTGTCCTCAGTGAGAAGACGGGACTTCATCTCCACAAGGACTGTGCGGTGGTCACTCCTACCAATACTGTCATGGACAGGTGCATTTGCAACAGGTAGATTGGTGAGGACGAGGTCAAGTAAGTTTTTCCCTCGTGTTGGTTCGCTCACCACCTGCCGCAGGCCCAGTCTGGCAGCTATGTCCTTCAGGACTCGGCCAGCTCAGTCAGTAGTGGTGCTACCGAGCCACTCTTGGTGATGGACATTGAAGTCCCCCACCCAGAGTATATTCTGTGCCCTTACTACCCTCAGTGCTTCCTCCAAGTGGTGCTCAACATGGAGGAGGACTGATTCATCAGCTGAGGGAGGACGGTCGGTGGTAATCAGCAGGAGGTTTCCTTGCCCATGTTTGACCTGATGCCATGAGATTCGGAATCAATGTTGAGGACTCCCAGGGCCACTCCCCCCTGACTGTATATCACTGTACCGCCTCCTCTGGTGGGTCTGTCCTGCCGGTGGGACAGGACATACCCAGGGATGGTGATGGAAGAGTCTGGGACGTTGGCTGAAAGGTATGATTCTGTGATTATGGCTATGGCAGGCTGTTGCTTGACTAATCTGTGGGACAGCTCTCCCAATTTTGGCACAAGTCCCCAGATGTTAGTGAGGAGGACTTTGCATGGTTGACTGGGCTTAGTTTGCCTTTGTCGTGTCCGGTGCCTCGTGGTCCGTCCAGTTTTATTCTTATTATGACTTTTTTTAGCTTGATTTTACAACTAAGTGGCTTGCTGGGCCATTTCAGAGGGCAATTAAGAATCAACCACATTACTGTGGGTCTGGAGTCACATATAGGCCAGACTGGGTAAGAACGGCAGGTTTCTTTCCCAGATGAGTTTTTACGACAATCCGGTAGTTTCATGGCCACCATTACCGATACTAGTATTTTAATTCCAGATTTTATTTAATTGAATTTAAATTCCCCAGCTGCCGTGGTAGGATTTGAACTCATGACTCCGGATTATTAGTCCAGCCTACTGGATTACTAGTCCAGTAACATAACCACTATGCTACTGTACCCAAACATAAACCTGTGTCCTCTTTCAGGATGACAGCATTCCTATCCCACCCCTGCCACTCCGCCAGTGCCCTTGCTGTTCCCTGTCAGCTAGACAGCCCACTCCCTGTAGAGTATTGAAACTTTATTAGAGGACCATAGGAACAGGAGTCGGCCATTTAGTCCCTCGAGCCTGTTCCGCCATTCAACGAGATCATGATTGATCTGTGACCTAACTCCATATACCCGCCTTAGCCCCATATCCCTTAATACCCTTGGTTAACAACAATCTATCAATCACAGATTTAAAATTAACAACTGAGCTGGCATCAAGTGCCGTTTGCGGAAGAGAGTTCCAAACTTCTACCACCCTTTGCATGTAGAAGTGTTTCCTAACTTCACTCCTGCAAGTCCTGGCTCTAATTTGTACGCTATGTCCCCTAGTCCTAGTATTCAAGTATAGGAGACCTTCAAAAACAGGTACAAATGCATTAACAGCCAGAAGCAATAATCCAGCAACTAACCTGTAATTCCTGCATGGTCCCTTTAAATAGCGCTGGTGGGGGGGTCCTCCATACCGTTTAAGACCTGTTCAGCTGTGCGAGGTTAAGACAGTGCGTTGGATGGAGCATGGAGTTCCAAAATAGCAGCGGTCCCTTTAAATCAGCGTTGCTCACTAATTCACGACATGATCTCCCTGCTCTACATGCTGCCGGCGTTCATTAAGTGTGCGTATGCAACCACCTTTACCAAGATGGCGTCCCACACACGTCACAGCGGGAGTGTGCGTGTGCATCTCAGACGCCATTTTCGGTGCTTAGGTGTCTGCGTAGCACCTACAGAACAGGCGCTACGCGGCCCAATTTAGCTCCCAATGGCTGCAGCTCATAGAATCTTTCAGCACTGAAGTCCCACTCACCTATCACCCCTGTCCTCGCTGACCTATGCTCCATCCCAGTTCCTCAAGGCCTCAAATTAAAAATTCTCAACCTTGTGTTTGAATCCCTTCACGGCCTCACCCCTCGCTATCCCTGGAACCTCTACCCGAACTCTCCCTTCCTCCGACTCTGGCCTCGTCTACATCCTCCTCCCTCCCTTTGCCCACTATGGGTGCTTTGCCTTCAGTCTAGGCCCTAAGCTGTGGAATTCCCTCCCTAAACCTCTCTAACTCTCTACCTCTCCCTCTCCTCCTTCAAGACCCTCCTTAAAACCCCCCTCTTTCCTCTCCTTACACCTCCTTCTTTGGCTCAGCGTCTGTTTTGTGTGCCTCTTTGAAGCACCTTGTTTTTTTTTCTAAATTAAAGGCGCTAGATAAATGCAAATAGTTGTTGTTGTTGTGGATACGTCACATGCTGAAACCTATCAGAGCCACACATTTGCATTCATTATTATCGAGTCAGCAGAGCTGAATGGAATTACTAGCGATCGTATATTTTCAAAATATTTTATTTCACAGTGATGCAGGAGCAGAGCCACATTAAATTTAATTTAATCTCAGGGTTAGCCCCAGTCATATTTGATGATACAAAGTTTATTTAGTTTACTGGTAGCCTTGTCAACAGTGGCCAGTAGGTTCAAACCACCAACAATCAGATAATTAGTTCCTTCTGGAATACACAGAGAATTTTCCATCTGGAACAGGAAGGGAATATAAAGATTGCAGCTCCTATGTTTAGAAACATCAGACTGTACAAATAAACACTGGGAGAAAACAAGCTCCTTTCTTACGTTCAAAACCCACAAAATTATGTTACAAATCTCAGTTGGTGATTTTAATTGACGTTGCAGCTTTTATTTTTGTAGTACCGACAATTTTTGGTGTCTATAGTGGCCCAGAATTTGCTGGAGCGGGGCATCTCGCGGTGTGCCCTGTTAGTTAGACTTTTTCCCTCACCAGTCAGCTCGAAAAATTCTTGCCCCGTAAACAGCTGGAAGAGCGAGCTGATAACGAGGGCAATGGGGCTTCTGGGACCTTGGTGAACAGCAGGACCAACAGTGTATGTATCTCCTTAACTAATGAGATTTATGGATTGAGAAAGAAACAGAGGAATGACTGAGAAGGAAATAGGGTGAATTCGAGTCAAAAGAAAGAGAAATAAAGAGAGGGAAAGAAAGATTGGATTAAGAGAGCAAAAAATGGACAGGGAGAAAAAGAAAGAAAAAAATTAAAACATTTTAAATTTTAAAAATCTCTAGGAACAATTTACTACCTGCAAGAATGAGACTCCGTTGTTTCAATTGTTCCCTTTCTGGGCCGGAGGGGGTGAATGGCATTGCAGGAACATAAATCTCCTCATTAAAAGAGCATTTACGCTGTTAAGTACCAGCCCTAACATTCTGCGCTGAGTTTAATGGACAATTAACGCGCAAATGCAGCAATTTCATGAAAGTCACGGGGAGGTTGTGGATGAGATGTCGTTTTCGTGAGGCTAAGGATGCAGCGATGCAAATCGGCCAGCAACTTGTGGCAATTCGCTAATCATGGCGTATCTCTTCCTCGCCACAAATCGCTGGATGACTTATACACGAATAACAGCGAACACCATTAAACTTGCCATTATTTTGGTAGCAGATTCTGGGCCAATGTTTACCAAAGCATGGGATGCAATTACAAAACTGTGTGCACTGTCAATTGATCGCTGGACTGTGTTTGCTGATCAGCCCTGCGTTAGGTCACAAAGCATCCCTTGAGAGGAGCTTTCCTCACGAAGAATGCAGGTTACTCGTAGCTTAATCTTCATCCTTTTCCTCTACATACCATGAGCCAAGAAGCGGTCAGCTACAGGGAAACGTGTGCACTGACTCCACAAGAGAGATGCTCCCTAGGTGGGTCAGTTGGTTGATGTATTGCATGGCATATTACTGAGATGTACAGGCCAGAAGGTCCCAGGCTTGATCCACAAACTATGACATGTCAGGCGCAGTAGGCAGTAGGGGTGCTACAATTGAACTACAAAGGAAAAGATTCAGCCAGGGCTCCTGTTCCTGATTGCCCTCCAGTAATCCCTACTGTGTGTCCATGTGTGTCTGCTGCTGAAACCCTTATCCATGCTTTTGTTACTTCCAGACTCGACGATTCCAATGCTTCTACTCTCCGTAAACTTCACCTCATCCAAAACTCTGCTGCCCATATCCTGACTCGCGCCAAATCCCGTTCACCCATCACCCCTGTGCTCACTGACCTACATTGGCTCCCGGTCCGGCAACACCTCAAATTTAAAATTCTCATCCTTGTGTTCAATTCCCTCCTTGGCCTCGCCCCTCCCTCTCTCTGTAACCTCCTCCAGCCCTACAACCTCTGAGATCTCTGCGCTCCTCCAATCCTGGCCTCTTGCGCATCCCCGATTTTCATCGCTCCACCATTGGTGGCCGTGCCTTCAGCTGCCTAGGCCCCAAGCTCTGGAATTCCCTCCCTAAACCTCTCCGCCTCTCTGCCTCTCTCTCCTCCTTTAAGATGCTCCTTAAAACTACCTTTTTGGCCAAGCTTGTCCTAATATCTCCTTACGTGGCTCGGTGTCAAATTTTGTCTGATAACGCTCGTGTGAAACACCTTGGGACATTTTACTATGTTAAAGGCGCTATATAAATGCAAGTTGTTGTACTTATTATTGTTGAGGAAAGAATCAGCCGCGCCTGCGTTGCCTACAACTGTCAAATAGCCTGCCGACACCTGCTGTCTGGGCTCCCAGTGGGGTACGGTACTGAAAGGCTGCTGCCACCTGTGGATCTACTCCCCAGTATAATTTAGCATTGCAGGAGGTGAGAAAGTTAGAGGGGGGAAAGAAACAGAGCACATTAGATAGTGCTTGAACCCAAAAAGAAAGCAAGTAATATCTATCTGTACCATACAGAACATCAGCATGATTCATCTCATTCGTTGTTTACTTCTGGTCAAAGCTACTCACCTAAAGGAATTCCTTCTCTAATCAAGACATGTGATTCTACAGGGAAAGAGTGGGAATGTTGATAGGTGCAGGAGAGTCTGATTTGAAGAATAGGAACTACTAGGCATTTACAGAGAGGCCTGTCCTGCACATACCAGAAATTATGTAATTACTCCCAAGGCAGTCCATTTTATAAGGGAATGGACCTATTTGAATGGGAGCAGAGAGCAGGATGATACTGCAAATGTGCTCATCTAGTTGGCTAGCAGATGTAAAAAGTAACAAAACTGTGACTGACAATCAATCTGCAGTTCATAGGTTCTGTAATTGCCTCCATTAGTTTGGTTATTGTTTTTGTATCTTCTCCCTCTTCCCTTAGAGAACAGTTTGAAGTTGTAGGAGGATTCGCAGGCTGATTAACGGTCTGACTGGGTGGCGGTTTTATTGTTTTTGTATCTTCTCCCTCTTCCCCCAGAGAACAGTCTGAAGTTGTGGGAGGATTCGCAGGCTGATTAACAGTCTAACTGGGTGGTAGTTTTATTGTTTTTGTATCTTCTCCTTCTTCCCCCAGAGAACAGTCTGAAGTTGTGGGAGGATTCGCAGGCTGATTAACGGTCTGACTGGGTGGCGGTTTTATTGTTTTTGTATCTTCTCCCTCTTCCCCCAGAGAACAGTCTGAAGTTGTGGGAGGATTCGCAGGCTGATTAACGGTCTAACTGGGTGGCGGTTTTATTGTTTTTGTATCTTCTCCCTCTTCCCTTGAACGGTCTACAGTAGTGGAAGGATTCGCAGGCTGATTAACAGTCTGACAGGCTGTGACGTGAACTCTCCTTCCATGGCCATAACCATCTTTACACCAGCCGATAGGAAGGGTTAGTTGTTTACGGCGGGAGGGTTTGATGGGCTCCCTCAACCCATATGATGGGGGCAGGGGGGCACCCACACCCGCCAGGCATGAGAGGCGCTCTGGATGTCAACCCAAAATTCCGAGCTGGAGCTCCGATCTCCACTCGCCGGGACTGTCTGGAGTGGGGATTGAACCCTGCACCTTCTGACTCAGAGGTGGGAATGCTACCACCGAGCCAAAAGTTGGTGCCGTCTGTAGTTTGGGAAACATTACAGAAACCAAATAAATGTTGGTGCTGCCAAAAAAAACCCACAGAATTAAAATGACAATCTGTGGTTTATATGCATGGCCCAATGCGTCAAATACAACAATTGAACTAATAATTCACAGTACACGAGTTCAACTCCCACCAGGGCAGTTTGAGAATTTGAATTCAGTTTAAATTCAGTGGAAATAAAAAGCTGGTATCAGAAAAAGGGAAGAGGGAGAAGGTACAAAAACAATAAAGCCGCCATGAAGCTGTCGGATTGTCGATAAAAACCCAACCGGTTCACTAATGTCCTTTAGGGAAGGACACCTGCCGTCCTCACCCGGTCTGGGCCTGTATGTGACTCCAGTCCCACACCATCGTGGTTAACTCTTAACTGCCCTCTGAGTCACTCAGTTGTATCAAGCTCAGGGTAAGTAGGGAATGAGCAATAAATGCCAGCGATGCTCACATCCAGAGAATGAAAGAAAAATTCATGTGCCTGTAAACCTGTCTATACAAAGCCCATTAAATAAAGCTTCCCTCCCTCCCACTTCTCCCTGCCTCTTTTGAAAGGGGCGACTCACACTGGGTATGTTTCCCTCAGATCTGGCAGCTCAATGCTCCCTTATCCCATTGTTCGTGTGTGAGCCCAGACAGTGAGTCCATAAGCTGCAAAAATCAAAGACTAGAATCTTACAAGTAGCTACTCATTTTCAAAGCTAATAATACTGTGCTTTAAGTAAAGCAAAAACATACCAAACTACCGTTTACGTATATAGCACCTGTCAAATATCTATCTTTATTTAAATGCAAGGCATCCTGCCAGAGTAGGAACGCAAATTAGTAGCAGTATTGTATTGGGAGTGAACACCCTCAGAGAAAACCAGACACAGCCACAGAAACACGAGACAGATGTTGAGGATAATAATGAACTTGCCCCAAGCTGGGTCGTACCACCCAGACTAAAGTTGACATCCAGTTCTGTGCAACTTCAGGGATAAGTAGGGCACTGTGTATAATGGTCAAAGGACTCCTCGTGCCATATGGTTTGTTTTTTGCTCCAATTATACCCCCCCCACCCCCCTCTTCTATCCTCTTTGGTTCCATGGGCAGCCAACCAGCACTACACTCAATTGTCTAGTCTTCATCTGTGAATCCAGACAGTGAGTTATTCAACTGTGGGAAGCTTCATCCCCAAGCTTGATTCTGTCCTCCCGCACTCACACTTTTCAGCAGGAGTCACTTGAAAAATTAAGACTTGCATTTATATAGCGCCTTTCACGACCTCAGGACATCCCAAAGCGCTTTACAGCCAATTAAGTACTTTTGAAATGCAGCCACTCTTGTAATGTAGGAAATTAGATGGTGATCAGGAGTAGGATCTCGAGCCGTTACTTCCCTTCCCTAAACCCAAATGCATTGGAGGCCAACTAGGGTCACTCCAGCTGAGACCAGCCAACTTAGCACAGTCCAGATATCAACCTTCCTGGTCTTTGTGGCCCAGTTCCACTCTGGGTACTGAACTTAGCCTCTCAAACCACCAGCCGAGATGCCAATGATTTTTTTAAAATCAGAGTGAAGAGCCATTGTGTTTAAAATGCAAGGGATAATGTTATGAATGCGTGCTCCCAGCACGCCCGACTTCCTGATATCCGCTCCCGACCAGCAAAGGTTCAAGTTGGGAGAGATTATTGGGAAAATTACCCCCCCCATCGTTCAGTCCAAGGGAACTTCTGACATTTTAATTATGACGTTTGCTTTGCACGAGTTACACATCTGCTGCAGCGGGTGTGATGGCAAAGTGAGGTGGGGTAACCCTCCTCGTGATGCTCACTGACACCCAAGCTCACACCAGTTTGGCTGTAATCAATTTCCTTCCCACCACCATTGTCCGCCATGCCTGCAGTTGTCTAGTTCCTAAGCTCTGGAATTCCCTCCCTAAACCACTCTGCCTCTCTACCTCTCTCTCTCCTCCTTTAAGATGCTCCTTAAAACCTACCTCTTTGACCAAGCTTTTGGTCACCTACCCTAATATCTCCTTAAGTGGTTTGGTGTCAAATTTTGTTTGATAATCACTCCTGTGAAACGCCTTGGGACATTTTACTGCATTAAAGGCACTATATAAATGCAAGTTGTTGTTATTGTAATCACAAGGCACCATTTTCTTTCAAAACTAGACTCACCATTGCAGATACAACCTGAGCCACAAGCACTAATACGTGCAAATACACAACCCAAGTGTGAAACAGTACGCAGCCCAAGATTGAGATGGACAGAGTTTTATTAGGTAAGGCTATGAAGGGACATGGAGCTAAGGCGGGTAAATAGAATTCAGGTACAGATCAGCCATGATCTAATTGAATGACGGAACAGGCTCGAGGGGCTGAATGGCCTTCTCCTATTCCTAAGTTAGTACTTTTAAAATGAAACATTTGTGTAATATCAAAAATAGATGCGATCGAGAATGGGTTTAGGATTCCAGCCATAGTGCCTCAGGTTTGACAGTAAGTACCTGCTCATGTCAAAAGGATAGAACAGGGCACTTTCTAAATGGTAAAAAGTTAAAAACAGTGGATGTCCAAAAGGACTTAGGGGTTCAGGTACATAGATCATTGAAGTGTTATGAACAGGTGCAGAAAATAATCAATAAGGCTAATGGAATGCTGGCCTTTATATCTAGAGGACTAGAGTACAAGGGGGCAGAAGTTATGCTGCAGCTATACAAAACCCTGGTTAGACCGCACCTGGAGTACTGTGTGCAGTTCTGGGCACCGCACCTTCGGAAGGACATATTGGCCTTGGAGGGACTGCAGCATAGGTTTACTAGAATGATACCCGGACTTCAAGGGTTAAGTTACGAGGAGAGATTACACAAATTGGGGTTGTATTCTCTGGCGTTTCGAAGGTTAAGGGGTGATCTGATCGAAGTTTATCAGATATTAAGGGGAACGGATAGGGTGGATAGAGAGAAACTATTTCCGCTGGTTGGGAATTTTAGGAGTAGGGGGCACAGTCTAAAAATTAGAGCCAGATCTTTCAGGAGCGAGATTAGAAAACATTTCTACACACAAAGGGTGGTAGAAGTTTGGAACTCTCTTCCGCAAACGGCAATTGATACTAGCTCAATTGCTAAATTTAAATGTGAGATAGATAGCTTTTTGGCAACCAAAGGTATTAAGGGATATGGGCCAAAGGCGGGTATATGGAGTTAGATCACAGATCAGCCATGATCTTATCAAATGGCGGAGCAGGCACGAGGGGCTGAATGGCCTACTCCTGTTCCTATGTCTTGGTCTCAGGTATTAGACATTATCGGAGTCTTTCACTTCAGTTATTGATCAATTGTCCGCAATGACACAATGGATTTACACAGGGATTAGCTGAGATGCACAAACCAGAAAGATCCCAGTTTTGATCCCTACTCTATAGTGAGTTCGCTGATCTCAGCTGAGAAGGGTAATAGTCGTGCTATAGTTGACCTCAACAAATCCTAAATTAGTCGGGGGAAATAGTAGCTGGGGCTCCTGCTCCCGATCACTATCCAGTAACTCCTGTTGGAAGGGCATGTGTAGGTTCAGGCTTGTCTGTGATGCCCTTGTGGTTGAATTGCCTGCTGACACTCACCACCAAGGCAGAGTATCGATGGGCTCGTAATTATCTATGGAATTGTACCCCACCAAGGAGACAACACCTTGAGGGGAGAAGGCGAGGAGAAAAATTGGTGAGGAAAATTGGTTAAACACAAATACAAGCAGGTACATCTTCATCAGCTCAATTTCAATTAACCTCTACTTGTCATAACTGACCAATGGTACGACTCCCTGCTTCTGTCACCAAAATATTCCTTAACTTGAAGCAATTCCTTGTGTATTTCTCCACTGTACACATCAAAAACTTAACGTACGCTAAAAAATACGGGTACATTGCAATTGTGAAATAAATAAATATTATCCGTTTGTTAATCGCCTTGATATTGTATTGTATTTTCCCATTTATGCACAGCCTAGGGTTTGGGCCCATCCACCAAGAAGGAACTGACTCAGACGCACAGTGGGGGAATGTAATGATTGTCCATGCACAGAGCCAACTTTAAGCAGCATTGTCCTGTACACACAGCAATACCCTTTGCTAGCTGGGAGTCTCACAACAGTAAAACTGCTCCCAATCACAAAGTGAAGCAACAGCTGTAATTCCTACTACTACACAATGTTAGACTTGCATTACGTTAACTGGTTGATAAGCAGTTTCAATCTGTTCTGAGTGTTAGTAGGAAATGGCTAAATAGCTGATACTAAAGATGCAAACACCGTCCTGTCAAAAGCTGCTGTGATTAACTCCGCACTTACCATCTCTCAAGAAAGGAAGTACAGCGGTCAGTCCCACTGAATACCATGTTTGCAGGTCCTCTCAAATAACAACAGCTACTATTGAAAGAAATTAATTGTTCAGCCTTCTTAGCTGTATCCTTGTAAGAAGCACAGTGACTGAGCTGTTGTTATCACTGAACACATGCCCAAACTCACTGAGAGTAGACACCCTCGCCTCAGAGAAAAATTCTTAGCAGTTCCATGCATTCTCCACCTGCACCTGTGTTGTACGAACCCTGTAATTATCTTCAAATTTTGTGGTGAAACTCTGAATACCACTCACGCTGGATGAAACACGAACTGAAGACTTATGGATGAGAACAATGTTCGGCTAAGCACGAGTCAATCTTCCAGAGAAAATGTAAAATGATTTTACTTTGATAAGACTGCATTTGTGGTTGTGATTCTACACCAATTCAGAATACAATGGTGGCATTTTCACCAGGACTATAAGATAAACATACAGTTAAACAAAGGCAGTTTGACACTATTCCATGATGTCATTTCCTTTGATAGCCTGACAACTGCTCAATACATTTTTTTCAGATTTATTATGAAGCATATTCATTCATCCGAGACCAACAGTTAAGTTCTGAATGGTAACAAAGGAAAATAGCTGCCAAAACTCCACCCTACAGTTGGACCAGATCAAACAGTATGGTAATTATTTATTAAAGAGATATTGAATTCAAGTTTGGCAAACTTCTTTTTGATCCCAGGATGGAAGCAATTTTCTTCATAATGACATTACACTAAAGTGAGGAGATGCATTTTGACCTGACATGGGTTATGTGTTTGCGAGCTAACAAGAAGACGGTTTGTCATAGCGTGCTCCTTCAAAAGATAGAAAGGAAAAGAAAGACAGAAAGAAAAGACTTGCATTTATATAGCACCTTTCACGACCCCAGGATGTCCTAAAATGCTTTACAACCAATGAAGTACTTTTGAAGTGTAGTCACTGTTATAATGTAGGAAACGTGGCAGCCAAATTGTGCACAGCAAGATCCCACAAACAGCAATGTGAAAATGAACAGATAATCTGTTTTAGTGATGTGGTTGAGGGATAAATATTGGCCAGGACACCAGAGAGAACTCCCCTGCTTTTCTTTGAAATAGTACCATGGGATCTTTTACATCCACCTGAGAGGGCAGACAGGACTTTGGTTTAACATCTCATCCAAAAGACAGCACCTCTGACAGTGCAGCACTCCCTCAGTATTGCAGTGGAGTATCAGCCTAGATTTTGTGCTCAAATCTCTGGAGTGAGATTTGAACCCACAACCTTCTGACTCAGAGAGCAAGAGCACTAACCCATTGAACCAAGGCTGAGAAGGAAAATAGCTAAACTTCTCCGACCGATCAGTAGCAATTCCACAAAGAGTATGACGGGTACGTTTCCAAAATAGAAACTGTGAGCTCTATTTAAATGTTCTTTGAGTTGATATCAATCTGTTGTATTGACAGTGATTAGCACAAGTGCGAGAAGTTGGTTATTTGATACTGACCTGCCTTGCAAAGATTTCACACTCAGGCACTTGGGGAGACACAGAACTTCATAAATGTTTGGCCCCAACAGGACCCAGAAACAAATGTTGTTGTCAAGTCCATTGGTATCCTACATTTTCTCAGAATTGCCCCAGTAAAATCTTTTGTTGTCAATTTTTTTTAAAGTCCTAAAGGACAAATGCCTAGAAATTACTAATAGTGTTTTCTATTAATAGACAAGTGTGTCAGCTGTGGCTCAGTGATAGCACCCTTGTCTCCTGAGACAGAAGGTTGTGGGTGCAAGGCCCAGTCCAGAGAGTTGAACACATAATCTATGCTGACACTCCAGTGCAGTACTGAGGGAGTGCTGCACTGCCAGAGGTGCTGTCTTTTGGATGCGATGTTAAACCGAGACCCCCGTCTGCCCTCTCAGTAAAAGATCCCATGGCACTATTTCAAAGAAGCACAGGGGAGTTGTCCCCAGTGTCCTGGCCAATATTTACAGCACCTAAAAATACATGATCTGATCATTTATGTCATCGCTGTTTGTGGGATCTTGCTGTGTGCAAATTGGCTGCCACCTTTCCTACATTACAATAGTGACTACACTTCAAAAGTACTTCATTGGCTGGAAAGTGCTTTGGGGCATCCTGAGGTCAAGAAAGGTACTATATAAATGCAAGTTCTATTCTAACTGTTGGAGTCCTTATCACCCTCAGTCTTTCCTTCTCTCTATAATCTTCAGGTTTTTAAAGGCCAATCTTGGTATTGTCCAATCACTACTTTCTGATTGACCTCAACTCATTTGGCCTTCTTAACCTTAGTGGTATCTTGTGCTGTGGGCCTTAGACCTTCGCAATGTTCTTCAATTTGTTTTTTGTTTTTCCTAAAAGTATAGCACTGACAGCATTTTCAATTAATTTGTTTGAATTTCAATTATATTGCAGTACAATGCAGAATAAAGCTCCCAGCAATGTATCCAACATCTAACCTCAGAAGAGCATCCCCACTGCACCAGTTTTCCAATTCCTGCCATCCTATGGAATTTGAGTGTGATTGGCACTTTAGTGCCAACTAGTACTGAATTAGGGGTGGCTTTGTGTTGGGAATTGGACTGAAAATTGGATGAAAGTCAGGAGTATGTCAGTTGGAGCTTTATTAAATCCCAGCTCCAAGAATTGAAAGGTGAGAGCCTAGCTCATTCAGGCACCATGATCTCCATACATCCAGTATTTTAAAAGCAATAGAAGGCGAGAGCTGTGATGATAGAGTTCACTTATATCACTGTGGAGTGGGGCGGGAGAGGTTTTGTAAGGTAAACTTCCTATGGCTGTAGTTCATACTGCAGGTATATGCAGCTAAGGAAGGCTACCCTGTTATATTAATAAGGTGCTCGTCTCTCCATAATACCAGGTTGCAGAAATCCTACTCTGCCATTAATTGGGGTGGGTTTTGATAAAATACAATGCATGCTTTTCACAAAATAGTGCATCTTAATGCAAACTGCTAATGCTATTTAATACTGGTAGAATGGTAATAAGTCTAAGGCTGACATAATTTTAAAATCTTCTGCAGACTTGGTGATGGGTTCACTGTTAATTTTTGTGCTGTGCTTTAAACAAAAAAGCACCACTACTTATCTCTTCAAATTCTTTCTCCTTTTCACACCAAGTTTCTCGCTGTGCACTCCTCCTCTCCCAAGGATAGTGACTTTTTACTGAGGTTGGTTTCACGGATACCAATTGCCTCCCAGAATCTCCGCCAAGGGTCATTCTTCAGATGTGAGTCTAGACAGTGAATGTCAGGAGATTATTCAACTCCAGGGGAAGAGGGCACAGTGTCCAAACCCGATCCTATCCTCACCTCACACATGTATGTGTACTCCTCGCAGGGAATGCTGGATAGCAATCAGGATGGCTGACTCTTCCCACTTCCCCCACTCCTTAGCCCAGGAATGCTGAAGCCAACTGTACTGCTGGATCAGTTAGCTCAGTACAAACTGAAGATTGAACCTGAAAACATTCTGGTCTATATTCTTTTACTAGGTGCATCATCGGGGGGAGGTCCAATACTGTATCTCGACTCCATACACAACCTGAGGAAACTTCATCCAGGAAACTTCCTGATACAGGACAGTTTATACCAAGCCTCAACATAGTAAATTTCCCTTATTGACATCTTTGTCGCATGAAGACCTAGCTATCAGAATCTTGCTGGTCTTCGAGTCTTCTTCTTGTCTTCCATGCCTAGTGGCACATGAGACAACCCATTTCCTCCACTACTTTACATCCAGCAGATTGCGCTCTGGGTTGTTCCTGCAATGAAGACCTCTTTTTACATGGACAGGCTGTCAACCTGACTCACAAACCCCTACCGGGAGAACCGGTTGGATGCAATGGGGACACTCCGCTCCAGTACTCGGGGACCGGAACTCTCGACTCCGCTTGCCAGGGCTGTCTGGAGTTGGGCTCGAACCCATAATTTGCCGACTCAAGAGGCAGGAACGCGACCACTGAGCCAAGGCTCGCTCACTCCGGTCTCCAAGTATTACACACAAACAGAATTCCACTGTAGTTTAATCCCCAACAACAAACAGTCATTAGTGTCATGGGGGGAAAAAAATGATAAAAACACACAAAGATAACCGTGCAGTCAGAGAACAGCTGGCCCACTTGAAAAACCCTTTAATTCGGAGGCCTATGAGTAAATTAGAGACTTGCACTAATATCCGAGGTGTCTCAAAACTTGCCAAAGGGAGTGCAGCTGAGAAAGATTTACACTGTGCAGCCTACATTTACAAGCCACATTATAGAACTTGGTTCTGAAAAATGAAAACATAAATGATAGGTTTTGAATTAATTCTGAAAGTTCTAGCACAGAACAGTGAATTATATAAACAAATAAAAACATGCATATATTAGCAATGACTGGGTGGCACAGTGTGTTTAAAATCCGATCCTTTTATCTGAAGCAATTCAGCTGGAAGCAATCGCAATCAGACAGGATACAGCATCCCCTCCCAGGAGACTGTTAAAGGTGCTAAGTATAATGAGATTCTGACAGATACACAATCTACTGCACAAGAGCTAAAAGAAAGAACTTGCATTGATATAGCGCCTTTCCCAACCTCAGGACATCCCAAAGCGTTTTACAGCCAATGAAGTACTTTTGAAGTGTAGTCACTGTCTTAATGTAGGAAATGCGGCAGCCAATGTGCACACAGCAAGATTCCACAAACAGCAATGGAATAAATGAACAGATCATCTCTTTTAGGTGTTGAATCAGGGATAAATATTGGCCAGGTGGTTAATGGGAGAACGCCCCTTCTCTTCTTCGAATAGTTCAATGGGATTTTTTTTTTATTCGTTCATGGGATGTGGGCATCGCTGGCAATGCCAGCATTTATTGCCCATCCCTAATTGCCCTTGAGAAGGTGGTGATGAGCCGCCTTCTTGAACCGCTGCAGTCCGTGTGGTGAAGGTTCTCCCACAGTGCTATTAGGAAGGGAGTTCCAGGATTTTGACCCTGTGACGATGAAGGAACAGCGATATATTTCCAAGTCGGGACAGTGTGTGACTTGGAGGGGAACGTGCAGGTGGTGTTGTTCCCATGTGCCTGCTGCTCTTGTCCTTTTAGGTGGTAGAGGTCGCGGGTTTGGGAGGTGCTGTCGAAGAAGCCTTGGTGAGTTGCTGCAGTGCATCCTGTGGATGGTACACACTGCAGCCACAGTGCGCCGGTGGTGAAGGGAGTGAATGTTTAGGGTGGTGGATGGGGTGCCAATCAAGCGGGCTGCTTTGTCCTGGATGTTGTCGAGCTTCTTGAGTGTTGTTGGAGCTGCACTCACCCAGGCAAGTGGAGAGTATTCCATCACACTCCTGACTTGTGCCTTGTAGATGGTGGAAAGGCTTTGGGGAGTCAGGAGGTGAATGACTCGCCACAGAATACCCAGCCTCTGACCTGCTCTTGTAGCCAAAGTATTTATGTGGCTGGTCCAGTTAAGTTTCTGGTCAATGGTGACCCCCAGGATGTTGATGGTGGGGGATTCGGTGATGGTAATGCCATTGAATGTCAAGGGGAGGTGGTTAGACTCTCTCTTGTTGGAGATGGTCATTGCCTGGCACTTGTCTGGCACAAATGTTACTTGCCACTTATCAGCTCAAGCCTGGATGTTGTCCAGGTCTTGCTGCATTCCGGCACGGACTGCTTCATTATCACAGGGGTTGAGAATGGAACTGAACACAGCATAGAAACATTGAAAATAGGAGCAGGAGTAGGCCATTCGAGCCTGCTCTGCCATTCAATATGATCATGGCTGATCCTCTATCTCAATACCATATTCCTGCTCTCTCCCCATACCCCTTGATGTCTTTTGTGTCTAGAAATCTATCTGGCTCCTTCTTAAATATATTCAGTGACTTGACCTCAACAGCCTTCAATGGTAGAGAATTCCACAGGTTCACCACCCTCTGAGTGAAGAAATTTCTCATCTCAGTCCTAAATGTCCTACCCTGTATCCTGAGACTGTGACCCCTTGTTCTGGACCCCCCAGCCAGGGGAAACATCCTCCCTGCATCCAGTCTGTCTAGTCCTGTCAGAATTTTATATGTTTCAATGAGATCCCCTCTCATTCTTCTAAACTCGACAGTCCTGCCATCCCAGGAATCAGTCTGGTGAACTTTCGCTGCACTCCCTCTATGGCAAGTATATCCTTCCTTAGGTAAGGAGACCAAAACTGCACACAATACTCCAGGTGTGGTCTCACCAAGGCCCTGTATAACTGCGGTAAGACATCCTTACTCCTGTACTCAAATCCTCTTGCAATGAAGGCCAACATACCATTTGCCTTCCTAATTGCTTGCTGCACCTTCATGTTTGCTTTCAGTGACTGGTGTACAAGGACACCCAGGTCAACTTTGTACATCAACATTCCCCAATCTATCACCATTTAAATAATACTCTACCCTTCTGTTTTTCCTTCAGAAGTGGATAACTTCACATTTATCCACATTATACTGCGTCTGCCATGTATTCGCCCACTCACTTAACTTGTCTAAATCGCCTTGAATCCTCTTTGCATCCTCCTCACAACTTGCCATCCCACCTAGTCTTGTGTCGTCAGCAAACTTGGAAATATTCCATTTGGTTCCCTCATCCAAATCATTGATATATATTGTGAATAGATGAGGCCCAAGCACTGATCCCTGCGGTACCTCATTGGACCCAAAAAAGACCCATTTATTCCTACTCTCTGTTTCCTGTCTGTTAACCAATTTTCAATCCATGCCACTATATTACCCCCAATCCCAAGTGCTTTAATTTTGCACGCTAACCTCTCATATGGGACTTTATCAAAGGCCTTCTTAAAATCCAAATAAACCACATCCACTGGTTCTCCCTTATCTATTCTACCAGTTACATCCTCAAAAAACTCCAATAGGTTTGTCAATCACGATTTCCCTTTCATAAATCCATGTTGATTTTGTTTAATCCCGTTGATATTTTCTAAGTGTCCTGTTATCACATCCTTCATAATAGACTCTAGCATTTTCCCTACTACTGATGCTAGGCTAACCGGCCTGTAATTCGCTGTTTTCTCTCTCCCTCCTTTTTTAAAATCGTGGGGTTACATTAGCCACCCTCTGATCTGCAGGAACTATTCCATAATCTGTAGAATTTTGGAAGATGACAACTGATGCATCCATTATTTCCATGGCTACCTCTTTTAGTACTCTGGGATGCAGATTATCAGGCCCTGGGGATTTATTGGCTTTCAGTCCCATTAATTTCTCCAGCATTATTTTTTTACTAATACTAATTTCCTTTCATTTCCTCCTTCGCTCTAGTCCCTTGGTTGCCTAACATTTCTGGGAAGTTATTTGTGTCCTCTTTCGTGAAGATAGAACCAAACTATTTGCTTATTGCTCTGCCATTTCCTTGTTCCCCATTATAAATTTTTCCCGTTCATTATAAATTCTCCCGTTTCTGACTGTAAGGGACCTACATTTGTCTTCACTAATCTTTTTCATTTTATATACTTGTGGAAGCTTTTACTGTCCACTTTTATGTTCCTTGCAAGTTTACTCTCATATTCTATTTTTCCCCTCTTAATCAATCTCTTGGTCCTTTTTTGCTGAATTTTAAACTGCTCCCAATCCTCAGATTGCTACTTTTTCTGGCAAATTTATATGATTCCTCTTTGGATCTAAAACTGTCGTTAATTTCTTTTGTTAGCCATGGTTGGGCCGCATTTCCTTTTGTGTTTTTGCACCAGAAAGGAATGTATAATTGTTGCAATTCATGCATTCATTCCTTAAATGTTAGCCATTGCCTATCCACCATCATGCCTTTTAATGAAGTTTCCCAATCTATCATTACCAACTCAGTCCTCATACCTTCATAGCGAACATCCCCATTTCTGCCCTTATGATGGAGGGAAGGTCATTGATGAAACAGCTGAAGATGGTTGGGCCTACGACACTGCCCTGAGGAACTCCTGCAGCAATGTCTTGGGGCTGAGACGATTGGCCTCCAACAACCACTACCATCTTCCTTTGGGCTAGGTATGACTCCAACCACTGGAGAGTTTTCCCCCTGATTCCCATTGACTTCAATTTTACTAGGGCTCCTTGGTGCCACACTCAGTCAAATGCTGCCTTGATGTCAAGGGCAGTCACTCTCAACTCACCTCTGGAATTCAGCTCTTTTGTCCATGTTTGGACCAAGGCTGTAATGAGGTCTGGAGCTGAGTGGTTCTGGCGGAACCCAAACTGAGCATCAGTGAGCAGGTTATTGGTGAGTAAGTGGCGCTTGATAGCACTGTCGACGACACCTTCCATCACTTTGCTGATGATTGAGAGTAGACTGATGGGACGGTAATTGGCCGGATTGGATTTGTCCTGCTTTTTCTGGACAGGACATACCTGGGCAATTTTCCACATTGTCAGGTAGATGCCAGTGTTCTAGCTGTACTGGAACAGTTTGGCTAGAGGCACGGCTAGTTCTGGAGCACAAGTCTTCAGCACTACAGCCGGGGTGTTGTCGGGGCCCATAGCCTTTGCTGTATCCAGTGCACTCAGCTGTTTCTAGATATCAAGTGGAGTGAATCGAATTGGTTGAAGACTGGCTTCTGTGATGGTGGGGATATCGGGAGGAGGCCGAGATGAATCATCCACTCGGCACTTCTGGCTGAAGGTTACAAATGCTTCAACCTTGTCTTTTGCACTCATATGCCAGACTCTGCCATCATTGAGGATGGGGATGTTTACAGAGCCTCCTCCTCTCGTTAGTTGTTTAATTGTCCACCACCATTCACAACTGGATGTGGCAGGACTGCAGAGCTTTGATCTGATCCGTTGGTTGTGAAATCACTTAGCTCTGTCTATAGCATGTTGCTTCTGCTGTTTAGCATGCATACAGTCCTGTGTTGTAGCTTCACCAGTTTGGCACCTCATTTTTAGGTATGCCTGGTGCTGCTCCTGGCATGCTCTTCTACACTCCTCATTGAACCAGGGTTGATCCCCTGGCTTGTTGATAATGGTAGAGTGAGGAATATGCCGGGCCATGAGGTTACAGATTGTGCTGGAATACAATTCTGCTGCTGCTGATGTCCCACAGCACCTCATGGATGCCCAGTTTTGAGCTGCTAGATCTGTTCAAAATCCATCTCATTTAGCACTCCTACCAATATTGTCATGGACAGATGCATTTGCGACAGGTAGATTGGTGAGGACAAGGTCAAGTAGGTTTTTCCCTCATGTTGGTTCACTCACCACCTGCCGCAGGCCCAGTCTCGCAGTTATGTCCTTCAGGAATCGGCCAGCTCAGTCAGTAGTGGTGCTACCGAGCCACTCTTGGTGATGGACATTGAAGTACCCTCCCCCCCACCAGAGTACATTCTGTGCCTTTTCTATCCTCAGTGCTTCCTTCAACTGGTGTTCAACATGGAAGAGGACTGATTCATCAGCTGAGGGAGAGCGGTAGGTGGTAATCAGCAGGAGGTTTCCTTGCCCATGTTTGACCTGATGCCATGAGATTTCATGGGGTCCAGAGTCAATGTTGAGGACTCCCAGGGCCACTCCCTCCTGACTGTATATCACTGTACCGCCATCTCTAGTGGGTCTGTCCTGCCGGTGGGACAGGATATACCCAGGAATGGTGATGGAAGAGTCCCAGCAGCCTACCTTTACACCTAGATCTACAATATCACTCGGTCAGTGAATGGGATAATCAACACCAACGTCCAAAGGTTGCATTTAAAAATGCATTTCAGTCATTTTGAAATGTTCTTATTTCTTATAATCCCACCAAGGTGTCAGCCCTGGCTCAGTGGGTAGCAATCTCCCTTCCGAGTCATAAATTTGGGGATTCAAGTCCCATTCCAGTGACTAGAGCACATAATCTAGGCTGACACTAGACTGCAGTACTGAGGGAGTGCTGCACTGTCAGAGCTGCCATCTTTCGGATGACGTGAAAGAGGGAGCGGTGACTGGAGCGCTGACTCTGAATACTGGGTTGATGTCCAGCAGGGGGACCTGCGCCAATGAGTGTGGGCAGTTCCCCACACCTCCTCCCCCTCGCCCCCAATCCTAAAGGGTAGGTCGGGCTCTTTAGCCTTGGTTGCCAGCCCACGTGGGAGAAGATATTTCGAAGATAAAAACCGTGAGGAAGGCAACGGGAAAGCTTCCCCAGTATTCTTCCCCAGTAAGTTCCTCAAGAATCTCATCAACAACAACTTATCATTTATATAATGCCTTTAAGGTAGCAAAACGTCCCAAGGTGTTTCACAGGAGCGATTATCAAACAAAATTTAACACCGAGCCACGTAAAGAGATATTAGGACAGAGGTAGGTTTTAAGGAGCATCTTTAAAGAAGAGAGATGGAGAGGTTTAGTGAGGGAATTCCAGTTCTTGGGTCCTAGGCAGCTGAAGGCACAGCCGCCAGTGGGGGGGGTAAAGGAAAGCAGGGATGCGCAAGAGGCCAGAATTGGAGGAGCGCAGAGATCGCGGTGATCATGTGCGAGCCTTGAGTTAGAATCAGCCCTAAGGCTGAACGCAACAGACAGAGAGATTCCTTTAATCACGGTGCAACTAAACTGTCTGGCTGCAAGGGGAGGGGAGGGACAGAGTATTAAAATTCCAATAATAAAAAAAATACAGGTAGCAGCTGTCCATTTTTAAAAAAAATATACTTTTGTATGATTGAAGCAGCGCGCCATATGTTTGACGAACAAAACCCTCCAGCACTTGCTGCAGTCAAAATTTATTTTAAAATATTTTAATTTAGGTTCTCATCTTGTTGAAGCCTGTAACAGCATTTTTGTACCAGAATGAAAAAGAACGAAGATTTTATAGAGTACCATCAACTTGCATTCACACAGCTAAACACGTGATTTTTTTTTGAGGGGATAGTTTGGTTTAAGAAAATATGCTACGGTTTTATGTAGCATCGTAGAAACATACAGCACAGAAGGAGGCCATTCGGCCCATCGTGCCTGTGCCAGCTCTTTGAAAGAGCTGTCCAATTAATCCCATGCCCCCGCTCTTTCCCCATAGCTCTGCAAATTTTTCCTTTTCAAGTATTTATCCAATTCCCTTTTGAAAGTTACTATTGAATCTACTTCCACCACCCTTTCAATATATTTAATCTAATTCTACTCTATATTAAACTTTAGCAGACAATTCGCCTCAGAGATCTTATATAATTGAAAACATGTATATATAAAGGAAGAAAGAACTTGTGTTTCTACGGCGTCTTTCATGACCACAGGACATCCCAAAACGCTTTACAGCCAATGAAGTACTTTAGAAGTTCATCACTGGTGTAATTTAGGGAAACGCGGCAGCCAATTTGCACATATGCACTTTCCAGGGGCCAGTTAGCTACAACTACTTGAGTGCAATGACCCCGTAATGTTGCAAGTAAATATGTAAAACCGTGGAATATTTCTTAACTCAAATTATCCCCTCAAAAAAATTGCATTCCCAAATTTGTACGATTACTGTGTCACCAAGAAACAAAGGCCGCCCCAACGCCAAGCCAAAGGCCCCACCCAAATCTTGGAGATGCAGTGATTTGCTTGGCTGAGGAACATCGTGCCTGCAAGATCTCACCCGTCGGCAGGCTGTTGGAGCAACCCTTTTTATAGGCCCCAACAGGACTCACACCAGCTGCTGTAAGTCCCGCTGAGGCCTGCAACAGACGTAGCTTGGGAACTCTCCCAGACATGCCCCATTGACATGGGCGGGAAATGCAGAGGATCCGCCCACAATTCCCTCCCCACGGAATTTAAAGGACCATTCAAAATGTGGCAGAATCCTGGAGGAACTGGCTTCTGCCCCAAATTCATGACCACAACCCCCCCCCGCCTCGGGACAGAAATCGGTCTCGTCACTCTCTCCGACTCCTGGAACTTTGGGACCATGGTGTGGAAAAGTGCTGCCCCTTCTCAACCATTCCTCAAGTAGTATCAGCCATGGCATGGTTGGTAGCACTCACGCCTCGAAGTCAGAAGGTTGTTGGTTCAAATCCCACTCCAGAGGCTTCAGCACAAAATCTAGGCTGACACTTCAGTGCTGAGGGAGTGCTATTTCGAAGAAGAGCAGGAGAGTTCTCCCTGGTGTCCTGGCCAATATTTATCCCTCAACCAAATCACTAAAAGGAGATTATCTTGGTGCTGTTTGTGAGACCTTGCTGTGCGCAAATTTGCTGCCATGTTTCCTGTCACAACATTGACTACACTTCAAAAGTACTTCATTAGCTGTGAAGCGCTTTGTCACCTCCTGAGGTTGTGAAAGGCGCGATATAAATGCAAGTTCTTTCTTTATCTCTACTGCTGCAATATTACAGCTTCAGCTATTCTGTCTCTCTGTGGGAAATGCTTATCATTTATGTTAGAGCTGTTCATGTTACTTTTACTGCCACTGTGACATTCTAGGTCTTTGCTTGGAATGGCCGTACAATGATCTACACTATGCAGCGTTTTCTAGATCAACAACAACTTGCATTTATATAGCGCCTTTAACATAGTAAAACGTCCCAAAGTGCTTCATTGGAGTGTAATCAGGCAAAACTTGACAACAAGCTAAAGGAGGCTTGGTCAAAGGGTTTTAAGGAGGAGGGAAAGTTGGAGAGGTTTAGGGAAGGAATTCCAGAACTTAGGGCCTGGACAGCTGAAGGCACGGCTATCAGTGGTGAGGTGAAATAAGTGGGGGGTGGACAAGTCGCCAGTGTTGGAGGAATACAGAGATCTCTGAGGGTTGTAGGGCTGGAGGAGGTTACAGAGATAGGGAGGGGGCGAGACCATGGAGGGATTTGAACACAAAGATGAGAATTTTTAAATCAAGGAGTTCGGGGACCAGGACTCAATCTGGGCCAGCGAGCACAGGGAAATCATATTTCTACTTCTCTGGCTACCGATGGAGTAACATGACTGTATTATCTGTCTTGCAGTAGGCACACAAAGGCAATACTTTGGAGCACTCATATTCACTTAATTATCTACCCTAATGTTCCCTCCACAGGACGACATGCTTGCACAATCATACCAGGAATCTGCAGAGAGACAGCTGCATCACCAGAACCTTCTGAATCACCAGCAGGGAAGCACTGTCAGAGAATGGGAAGAAGTACAAGAGAGAGACACAAAAGGCATCAAGGGGTATGGGGAGAGAGCAGGAATATGGTATTGAGATAGAGGATCAGCCATGATCATATAGAATGGCGGAGCAGGTTCGAAGGGTCGAATGGCCTACTCCTGCTCCTATTTTCTATGTTTCTATAGATAGTTTAGAAAATGATTAAAGAGGTCCAAGGCCGACATTTGGATGTTCCAAAAGGTGAGTTAAGCCTCAAGCCTGAGGAACAGCCAAGCTGGAAAAAGCGCGTCAAGACTAGCGAATAGAGCTGAAATCAGACAAGTAAACACAGTGGTTTACTGTCTGGGTCATAAAGTGAAGGATATTCTCATATTGTTCAATCTGACAGATGATGAAAGTAAAAAAACACGACACAGTGAGGGAAAAGTTTGATGGCCATTTCACCATCATGGAAAATGGGATTCATGAAAGGATGAAATTAAAGCAGCAAAATGCCTTGGTTTAAAGGAGATCCACCGTGTGCACAGCATACGGAGAGGCAATCAACACACATACAAGAATTACATAGAAATTACACCATAGAAACCGGCCATTCGGCCCAGCAGGTCTATGCCGGTATTCATGCTCCAAACCAGCCTCCTCCCACCCTACTTCGTCTCACCCTATCACTATACCTTTCTATTCCTTTCTCCTTCATGTACTTATCTAGCTTCACTTTAAATTCATCTATGCTATAAAAAAAGAACTTAGATTTATACAGCCTTTTCACGGCCTCAGGACATCCCAAAGCCAATTCAACCATTGCATGTGATAGCTAGTTTCACATTCTCACCACTCTCCTGAGTAAAGAAGTTTTTCCTGAATTACTTGTTGGATTTATTCGTGACTAGGTGGTGTGCTAGAAGATTATAATTTGAAGCTAAATCCAGAAAGAACACCAGTTGTCCATGCAAATAGGATAGAACCTCTAATCTTACAAGGTAGTGTAGAAGACCAGGAATGTATGGGCAAAGTGGCCAATTGACAAATGGTAAGAGCCAACACCACACGTTCACAATCAATTAGAAAAATAAGTACCATCTGCAGCGAGGCCTTAGCCACACAAACACAGTCAGCAAAGTTGTAGCATCTCGCACAAATGCTGTAGAGGTGTTGAGTTCAAGATGAGATAAAGGCCGCCTTTTACATGCTTTGTTACAGATAATGAAGCAGCGATCAAGGTGGGAATCAGAGATCTTCGAACAGAGCAATGATATCACGACATTGAGCTCAGTGGAGCCATGAGCACTCTGCCTCCAGCAGAAATACAGGAATAGGCAGGCATCACTGAAGTTATTCAAAAATTCATTCTCGAGATGTGGGCGTCGCTAGCAAAGCAGACATTTATTGCCCATCCCTATTTGCTCCTAGAAGGTGGTGGGCCTTCTTGAACCACTGGTAGTAGTTTGATACAATGGAGTGTCTTGCTAGGCCACTTTAGAGGGCAGTTAAGAGTCAACCACATTGGTGTGTGACTGGAGTCACAGATAGGCCAGACCAGGTAAGAAGGGTAGGTTTGTTTCCCCAAAAGGACATTAACGAAAAAGTTGGGTTTTTCGACAATCCGACAGCTTCATGGTCACTTATACTGATCCCAGCTTTTCATTTAAAACTGAATTTAAATCTTCAAATTACCAGGGTGGGATTTTAACTCACATTCTCTGGATCATTAGTCTAGACCTCTGGATTCCTAGTCCAATCATATCACCACTATGCTACCATACCTCTAGTTCCAACTCTCCCACCCATATGCATCCTTGGCTGCATATGCAGCTGGGCAGGTGGCAGGAGAAGCATTTCTGGCACACTGGTGTCATGTGTCCACAACTCGCCGGATCAATGATAACGTGGCCCGAGGTCAGGAGCCTCTCGGGCCTCACCTTTCAGTGCTCAAAAATGGGCACGCTCGGATTTCTAGGCCCATGTGGCACCTGGAAGGACTCTGTGACAAAAGTTTCATTGTCACTTTTAATTTTCCTGGCAGCACAGTGCTGATGTTGTTCCTTGATTGTGGGACTGGTCCCAGGAGATGGTGCAATTCATCCATGGCTCCCTTGTTGAGACTGCAAACTCTGGCACAATAGTCCTCAGTGAGGTTAAGGTAGTTCTGTCAGCTGGGATAGTTATAGGTTCTGGTGGCATTCCTTCTGCGGTCTTTGACTTCCGTGCCATCTGTTGCTCCTAGGGACACGAGCAGGCCAGACAAAAGATCAATCCCAGGACCTCCTCGACTGTATGGTCAGTTTACCAACAATGCCAATAGAAACAAAGGAACAGGAGGAGGCCATTCAACCCCTCGAGCCTGTTCCGCCATTCAATTAGATCATGGCTGATCTGTATCTTAACTCCATCTACACGTGGTTCTATAACCCTTAATACCCTTGGCTAAGAAAAATCTATCAATCTCAGTTTTAAAATTTTCAATTAACCCCCAGCCTCAACAACTTTTTGGGGAGAGTTTTCCAGATTTCCACTACCCTTTTTGTGAAGAAGTGCTTCCTGACACCCTGAAAGGCCGAGCTCTAATTTTAAGGTTATGTTTCCCTGGATTCCCCCACCAGAGGAAATAGTTTCTCTCTACCTACCCTATCAAATCCTTTAATCATCTTAAATACCCCAATTAGATCACCCCTTAATCTTCTATGCTCAACGGAATACAAGCCTAGTCTATGCAACCTGTCCTCATAATTTAACCCTTTTAGCCCCGGTATAATTCTGATGAATCTGCACTGCATCCCCTCCAAGGCCAATATATCCTTCCTGAGGTGCGGTGCCCAGAACTGAATACTGCACTCCAACAGGTCCAACATCGTTCACCTGACGAAGGAGGAAGCCTCCGAAAGCTTGTGAATTTAAAATAAAATTGCTGGACTATAACTTGGTGTTGTAAAATTGTTTACAACAGGTCCAACAAAGTGAGAGTCTCTGATGCACCAATGGTACCTTGTGGACTGAAACTCAGAGTCATTTCTTACAATGTCTTCTATTCTGCTCTGTACTAGTCCTCTGCCTACTCCTTCAGACACACTAACAACATCTTTACATTCAATACCATTAAGCATGAGCAAATTAGTACATTCATCATTAATTGGTGCTTAAGCACTTAACAAGCCAAAAAATAATCAACACGCTTTAGAGCAGACTAGTGCTTGGAGGAATATTAGGAACATGAGCAAAAAATTAGCAACCAATCCATTACTGCATGTTACTATGTAGATTAACTTTAAGAATATCTAGCATAATGCCAACTCTTAACACTTGAATATTGCTGCCACATCTGGGGAGACTTGTCTCACACATCTTTCACACTCCTGGTGAGGATAAAAGGAAAAGCTAGCAGTGTCAAAGTCAATCCTCCTCTCACCTCCTAACTCTCTCCATCACAGACTCTTGTCCTTCCCTAGTTTTAATTAATGCTTCTTTGAAGTTCCTTCCCTTGTTCTTCTGTAGATTCAGATATGCTGCCTTACATTTTCTTCCTCCTCCCTACATCACCACTGCTTGAAGTCAAGACTCATTGCACCTCTCCTTTTCAATTTCATTTTTTTCCTAGGACCTTAATACTATAGAACTCCTTCCTCCTCTCTGTTTCCTTTCCTCCTGCAATCTTCAGGCTGTACCAATTCAAGCCTGACATCACCTAATCAATACTTGCTGATTTATCTTCTGTTTTGGTTCCTTTCAACCTTGATGGCTGTCTGAACATATATCCGCCCGACCGCATAGCCACTCCATCACCAAGACCGCCTACTTCCACCACCGTAACATCGCCCATCTCCACCCCTGCCTCAGCTCATCTGCTACTGAAACCCTCATCCATGCCTGTTACCTCTAAACTCAACTACTCCAATGCTCTCCTGGCCAGCCTCCCATCTTCCACCCTCCTGAAACTTGAGCTCATCCAAACTCTGCTGCCCGTATCCTAACCTGCACCAGGTCCCGTTCTCCCATCACCCCTGTGCTCCCTAACCTACATTGGCTCTTGGTCTGGGAATGCCTCGATTTTAAAATTAGAATTTCAAATCCCTCCATGGCCTCGACCCTCCCTCTCTCTGTAACCTCCTCCAGCCCTACAACCCTCCGAGATCTCGGCGCTCCTCCAATTCTTGCCTCTTGCGCATCCCCGATTTTAATCGCTCAACCATTGGCGGATGTGCCTTCAGCTGCCTGGGCCCTAAGCTCTGGAATTCCCTCCCTAAACTTCTCTGCCTCTCTCTCCTCCTTTATGACGCTCCTTAAAACCTTCCTTTTTGACCAAGCTTTTGGTCATCTGTCCTAATACCTCCTTATGTGGCTCGGTGTGACATTTTGTTTGATAACACTTCTGTGAAGTGCCTTGGGACGTTTTACTACATTAAAGGCGCTATATAAATACAAGTTGTTGTTGTTGTTGTTGTTGATGGCCTTGTTGAACATGGCCTTGGCTTATCAATTTTAAGAAGTATGGGTGGGGATGATTGACATCGATGGTTGCTGAGCTGCTGAAAGTGCCATGTCGAGGAAACCAGAATCAAGGGGCAGTAATGCAAGATGTGAAGTGAGACAAATAGTGGAGAGTTTTACAGTTCAGAGGCAGCGAGAAACGTTCCAGAATCTTAAGAGGTGAAATGTTTTGGGTGGAGTCTGCAATAAAGTGGATCATAGATGGTTGTCGGTGGAAGAAGTCAGCTCGATAGGCCAAATGGCATTTCCTAGTTCCGTGCTTCCTGATGTTCCTCTGAATCAACTCTAATAATCGGTTGATGAGTTGATAAGGTCAGCAAGGGATGGATAAAAAATATGCAACACAGGCAAAAATAAGTGAATTGTCCTTTCTGGTGATGCTGGAGTGCATGTTAATGCAACATCGAAACATATCCAACTCCACTGGCTTTCATTCTGGTCAAATCAGGAAGAGACTAAGACGTGACAAGTATCTGATAGGACTGTGCGCTGGACTCTAATGTACCAAATATAACTGAAAGTGAAAACAAATTCTTAACTAAACAAGTGTGGGTGGCAGTTTCCTGTTTGAGTCCAGATTCCACAATGAACCGTAAGCCATCCGCTGGAGAAATGTCATTAAGGATAAAGTCGGGAAACACAAATTGCGAAACCATACTTCAACCCAACATCAATGGAAAATCTACTTTTATTTGACAGCAATTTGGAACATTTTCAAAAGGGACAAATGGTAGAGTAAATGATTTATGTTACAAATCAAGCATTCCCAAAATAGACTTGGAGTTTACTCTCTGACTCTGTACCAACCAGGAGCGGATTAATGCATGGGCCTACATGGGCCCAGCAAACTACCAATTCTAAATGCACAAGGTAGTGTCTCTAAGGCTCTTATCCTATCGCTCAAGATGGGAAATACAGTCATTCAATAGCTTCTGCCCTGACTTTCTGGTTAGCTGAACCTGTCCTTTCACTATGATCCTTCTCTCCAGAAATGTATCCAGGTGATCCTTGTACCCCACTTCCCCAGTTGCTGGGGGATTGACATCACACTCCTTTCCAGGGATGCAGAAGGACTCCGAATGTTTTTGGTGCTCAGGGCCCTCAAGAACTCTTAATCTGGCTCTGGTACCAATGAATGATGCAGTGCCAATAAAGTACGTAGGAAGTAAGACAATCCTTAGGTACAATGAGATATTAGATTCAGAGGTGAACTGCAATAAATCTTCATCTTAGACATTGTGCCCTCCATGGTCTCTGTAGCCTCCTCCAGCCATACAACCAGGACCCCACCCCCACCCCGAGATTTCTGTGTTCCTCCAATTCTGGCCTCTTGCGCATCCCCGATTTTCATCGCCCCACCATTAGCAGTTGTGCCTCCAGCTGCCTAGGCCCTAACCTCTGGAATTCCCTCCCGAAACCTCTCCACCCTCCTTTAATACGCTCTTCAAAACCTACCTCTTTGACCAAGCTATTGGTCACCTGTCCTAGTGTCTCCTTATGTGGCCCGGTGTCAAATTTTCTCTGACAACGCTCCTGTGAAGCGCCTTGGGACGTTTTACTATGTAAAAGGTGCTATATAAATGCAAGTTGTTAATTTTGTTTTTGTTGGTTCAACTAGAAATGGCAGTGATTATTTATTTCTCCGTTCTACAATTTTCCCCGCTCTCCTCCTCTCCCGAAGGTATTGGCTATTTGTTGGAGTATAGTTCCACAGGCATCAGGCAACCACCAGTACCTCACACAAGTGAACACTACTCACATGTAAGCATTGACCATGGCTGTTGGTAATGTGTCACATTTCAGGGTTTTTTGACAATGTTTCTACAGAAAGTGAGGGTTACTTTTAACTAAAGTGTACTCCCATAACTTTTTTTAAAAAGGACCTCAACAAAAGTTGTTTAATATACAAATTAAAGTTGTTTTCCTCAGAGTCTAATTTGTCTAGGAAATCAAGGAAAGCCTCAAACCTATTTTTCTCTAAGGGCCTTTGATCCCTGACTGCCTGTGAAAAGAGAGATAAATAGAGACAGGCTTTTTGGAACAGAAGGCTGGGGGCCATCATGATTGTAAACAGAGACCCCTATAAGCTTTTCAGAGAGCTCCTTTTGGAACAGGAATGCTGCAATGGCAGTTAGATTTGTTAAAGGAGAAGTGGTGAGTCCCTTCATTTAAGCAAGGATGTTAAGAGATGCTGGAGGTTAGTTAGAGGACCTGTTGTTTAAGATGACCCACTGATGTGGGGAAGCTTGGCATATTTTTTTATTTTGTATCATTGTGCAAAGATAAGTTTGACTGTTTGAACTGAATGAATCTGATCATATTTTTGCTCTGTATATTTCACACTAATGTGAACAAAGCAGTACATTATTATACCACTGGGGAATAACACCTGGGCACATGAACTTCCAACAGGGGTCACTAGATCGCAGTCAGGAGCGTGAACTCTTGACTGATTTTTCCCCTGTATAATCCAGGAGCACCGAGGATTCACTAGTGTCCTATCGCCACCCCAGCTAACTTGTTGCAGACCAGGGGTTGAAGATCTGCAGCCTTTCTGGTCTGTTTGACTCGGC
The DNA here is from genome assembly GCF_035084215.1 of Heptranchias perlo. Lineage (NCBI taxonomy): Eukaryota > Metazoa > Chordata > Chondrichthyes > Hexanchiformes > Hexanchidae > Heptranchias > Heptranchias perlo. The sequence continues at coordinate 16,523,972 of NC_090326.1, forward strand.
CAGTCACTGGATAAACTCAGTGAGCCTCCGAAGGGAACCCCGAAATGCAGAAGCCTCGTCAGGGTGATTCATTTATGTGGAGGATACACAGCTACAATAACAAAGTGAAATCGGAATTTATATATCTGCGTTAAATGTGTGGCAAGGTTGTGAGGTTTTTTGAAAATATATCAAAAACAAAGAATTATTGCCGTTGACCTTGGTAGACTAATGAGTCAATGTCCCAGTCAACTAGAGTAAGACCCTAGTGACAAACATGGGAAAGCTATCAAACATCTCAACAAGGTGGGGTTTTTTTAAAAGCCGGAATTCATTCTCAATAGCTCCACATTTCTTAAATCACAATATCTGTTGTCCCTCGTTACCATATCTATTTTATTTTTATTCTTCACCCACCAAATACACAAGAAAGTTTTACCAGGGCTAAGGGCCCCCAGTGAATATGAACAGGAGTAGGTCGTTCAGCCCCTCAAGCCTGTTTCCCCCCGCACCGCCACCCCAAATCCATTAGGTCATGGCTGATCTGTACCACAACTCCATTTACCCACCTTTGTTCCATATCCCTTATGACACTTACCCAATAAAAATCCTATCAATCTCATTCTTGGAAATTTCAATTGTCCACCAGCATCCACGGGGGAGGGGGGGGTGGGGGAAGAAAGAGAGTAAGAGAAAGAGGAAAAAAGAGAGAGAGATCCAGATTTCCACCTTGTCCAAGTCCCAATCTTCATGTAATGCCCAGGCAGTGAGTATTGGCAGGCCATTGCATCGCAGGAACATATTAGCCAACCATGATTCTGTCCCCATCTGACATTTGGCTGAATAAAGTTAGCTCAGCGTAGACTGGGAATTAAGCCTTTGACCTTCTGTACGGCTTTCTTGCCTTTACCTGTTGAGCTATCAGGGTAGCTCCTGCTCCTGCTGTTAAATGCTTTAAAACCACTGCTTAGAAAGAAAGAAAAAAAGAATTGCATTGATATCGCACCATTCACAATCTCAGAACGTCCCAAAATGCTTCACAACGGAGGAGGGACTTCGGAATTGTAGGCACCGTTGTAATTCAGAAGCCATTTTGTGTCATGTGACATCACAAAGTTCCATTCCAATAACACAGAAACAGTCTCAGGCAGGAGAAGATCTTCAGCTTCTTGTTCCATTCCCCGTACCGGTGATCTGTTCCACGTACTCACCATGCTTTTTGTAAAAAAAAAGTCCCTCCGGCATTTTCCATCTTCTTTTGTTGCCCTGAATTTGTAAATAACATAAGTGTGAAATGGGCGATGTTATGGAGGAAGAGGCTCTCAATAATGTAAATAACTATTTTGACTGCCGGCTGGGAAAGGACTCTTATTATTGCAGAGGTGCAGGGTCCAATTAGCTGGATTCACAAACTGAAACCAGAACAAGCAGAGTGCAGTCTCCCTGGCACCTTTTCAAAACAGATGATCCGTGCAGAGCTGCACAGGAAGAACACTTGCTTTTGTGAAAATCTAGTTAAGCAAGTTACTTTTTTATTTTTAAAAAATCATAAAGCACTCCTGCCTTCATGTGGTCACAACAAGTAACTGCACACAAATTACATGTTTAGTCTGGTGCAGCAAATTTAGCATTGCACGTTTCTGTAGGAACAGAAATAGGCTTTGCTGAAGGCCCTTAATACAGGCCCGAGATGTAAGGACATCACACCAATTACTCTGACTGATTACAAGTAACGTCAAAAGTACTTTCGTCCCATCGCTACAAAGCTGATCCTTTTGATAGAAAACTACCTTCGGAATAAAACCAGACAATGTTGAAAATACACAGCAGTTCGGTCAGCGTTAGAGTTGCCAACCATCCCGGATTATCCTGAAGTCCCCCGGAATTAAAGATTCATCTCCCGGACATCCCTACAAGCAATCCGGGGAGAAGGATCAGAGGGGCGTTTTCTGCTCCTTCGCTCCGGAGGCACCATGCAATAGATAGGGCAGTTTCTTGACCCCGAGGATTGTGGGTATTGTAGCCGCCATTATTGACGTGTTGGGCGACCAATGGCAGGAGTGTGGGAGCAGGGGCGGTTGGAGACCACATGATGAAACCTCCAGGAATATGGACTGACCAAAGCTGGCCACCCTAATCAGTGTCTGTAACAAGGCAGGTTAACTTTCCAGATATGGAGCCTTTGTCAGAAACTGAAAGGCAAGAAAGCCCCAAAAAAGGGTTCAACGAAACAAAAAGGGAGGAGCAGGGAAAAGAGAAAAAGTAAAGGTATCAGGATTACTGACTCCAGTCACCGAAAAGAGCAAATGTGTGAAATGAATGAGCAAAAAGTGGTGGATGATATTTAAACATTGCTTGCCCCCCTCCTGCATTCGGTAAGCTTTGAATTTTCTTATCATTTTTATGGCTTTAATTAAATGAACTGTGTGAGCAGTAAAATTACATTATCTATAAATTATTAAAATCAGTCCATCCGTCATCTTACATTGATTTAAGTGTCAGCCATGACTCAGTGGTAGCACTCTTGCCTCTTGATTCAGAAGTTCAGGGGTTCAAGTCCCACTCCAGAGACTTGAGCACATTATCCAGGCTAACACTTCAGTGCAGTACTGAGAGAGTGCTGCACTGTCAGAGGTGCCATCTTTCAGAGGAGAATTAAACCCTGTTCAGCCGGACGTAAAAGATCCCACAGCACTATTTGAAGAGGGGAGTTCTCCTGGTGTCCTGGCCAATATTTATCACTCAAACAACATCACCAAAACAGATTATGGTCACTTTTACTAATGCCAGTCTTCTATTTCCACATTTTTTTTTTCTCAAACTGCCCTGGTGGGATTTGAACTCACGTTCTCTGGATCATTAGTCCATGCCTCTGGATTCTCATCCATAACTGTAGAGAAACTGTTTCCAATTGTGGGTGAATCCAGAACAAGGGGGCTTAAACATACGCAGTGAGTATTGGAACCACTGTGCCAGCCAATGAGTTGGAGGCGGAGCGGGACTTATGGCAGGACTTTCAGCAAACAGTCTATTTTACAGCAAATAAAGCCCAATTACTCAGCAAACAGTGTCTATTTAAATAGAATATCTATGAACTACAGCAACTAAAACCAGAGCTCCCTGGCTGACGATGGAGGTAGAGAGTAAGATGAAGCAGAAAAAAAGGGGCGTAAAACTGATGTCAGGTTGATAGCACAAGTGAGAACCAGGCTGAATATAGAAAGTTCAGAGGGGAAGTGAAAAAGGAAATAAGAGGGGCAAAGAGAGAGTATGAGAATAGACTGGCGGCTAACATAAAAGGGAATCCAAAAGTCTTCTATAGGCATGTAAACAGTAAACGGGTAGTAGGAGGAGGGATGGGATCAATTAAGGACCAAAAAGGAGATCTACGCATGGAGGCAGAGGGCGTGACCGAGGTACTAAATGAGTACTTTGCATCTGTCTTTACCAAGGAAGAAGTTGCTGCCAAAATCACAGTAAGTGAAGAGGTAGTTGAGATACTAGATGGGCTAAAGATTGATAAAGAGGAGGTACCAGAAAGGCTGGCTGTACTTAGAGTAGATAAGTCACCCGGTCCAAATAGGATACATCCTAGGTTGCAGAGGGAAGCAAGGGTGGAAATTGCGGAGGTACTGGCCATAATCTTCCAATCATCCTTAGATACAGGGGCGGTGCCAGAGGACTGGAGAATTGCAAATGTTCCACCCTTGTTCAAAAAAGGGTGTAAGGATAAACCCAGCAATTACAAGCCAGTCAGTTTAACCTCAGTGGTGGGGAAACTTTTAGAAATGATAATCCAGGACAAAATTAACAGTCACTTGGACGAATGTGGATTAATTAAGGAAAGCCAGCACGGCTTTGTTAAAGGCAAATCGTGCTTAACCAACTTGATTTTTTTGATGAGCTAACAGAGAGGGTCGATGAGGGCAATGCGGTTGATGTAGTGTATATGGACTTCCAAAAGGCGTTTAATAAAGTGCCGCATATTGGCTTATCATCAAAGTTGAAGCCCATGGAATAAAGAGGGCAGTGGCAGCATAGATATAGAATCGGCTAAGTAATAACAGAGAGTAGTGAACGGTTGTTTTTCAGACTGGAGGGAGGTGTACAGTGGTGTTCCCCAGGGGTCGGTACTAGGACCATTGCTTTTTTTGATATATATTAATGACTAGGACTTGGGTGTACAGGGCACAATTTCAAAATTTGCAGATGACACAAAACTTGGAAGGGTAGTGAATAGTGAGGAGGATAGTGATAGACTTCAAGAGGACATAGACAGGTTGGTGGAATGGGTGGACACATGGTAGATGAAATTTAACGCAGAAGAGTATGAAGTGATACACTTTGGTAGGAAGAATGAAGAGAGGCAATATAAATTAAAGGGTACAATTCTAAAAGGAATGCAGGAACAGAGAGATCTGGGGGTATATGTGCACAAATCGTTGAAGGTGGCAGGGCAGGTTGAGAAAGCGGTTGAGAAAGCATACGGGACCTTGAGCTTTATCAATAGAGATGTAGAGTACAAAAGCAAGGAGGTTATGATGAACCTTTATAAAACACTGGTGCGGCCACAACTGGAGTATTGTGTCCAGTTCTGGGCACCGCACTTCAGGAAAGATGTGAAGGCCTTAGAAAGGGTGCAGGAGAGATTTACTAGAATGATTCCAGGGATAAGGGACTTTAGTTACGTGCATAGACTGAAGAAGCTGGGGTTGTTCTCCTTAGAGCAGAGAAGGTTGAGAGGAGATTTGATAGAGGTATTCAAAATCACGAAGGATCTGGACAGAGTGGATAGAGAGAAACTGTTCCCATTGGCAGAGGGGTCAAGGACCAGGGGACATAGATTTAAGGTGATTGGCAAAAGAACCAAAGGCGACCTGAGAAAAAACTTTTTTACACAGCGAGTGGTTGTGATCGGGAATGCTCTTCCTGAGGGGGTGGTAGAGGCAGATTCAATCATGGCTTTGAAAAGGGAACTGGATAAGTACTTGAAGGGAAAAAAAATTGCAGGGCTACAGGGATAAGACGGGGGAATTAGACTAGCTGGACTGCTGTTGCAGAGAGCCAGCACGGACTCGACGGGCCAAATGGCCTCCTTCCTTACTGTAACCATTCTATGAACTCATGACTAAAACTACAGCAGAGACTAAAAGCAGGATTATTTCTCCAGCAAAATGCAGTGAGTGGAGGATAGTTACATAATACAAATTATGTGCGTAAAATCAATCTCAGTTATTTACAGCAAAGCAATCTCCAGGTGTGATTGTCGGGGGAATTATCCAATCATCTCCATTCTGGCCGGGACTTGTGGTGTCACTATATGCAGCCAAAAATATAAGGTAGCCACTAACAGATCAAATAAAGAACTGAGGAGGAATTTCTTTACAGAGAGTGGTGAGAATGTGGAACTATCTGCCACATGGAGTGGTTGAAGCGGAGAGCATTGATACATTTAAGGGGAGGATTGATGCATACAAGAGGGAGAAGGGAATAGAGGGATATGGGGGCAAGGTGGGAAGAGGCTCATGTGGAGTATAAACACCAGCATAGCCCATTTCTGTGCTGTAGATTTTATGTAATACAATAAATAGTAATTGGGCAGTAACATCACCAGACAAAGGTTGGTTCCAGGGATTAGCTTACTTTTGTTTTAAAAAAAGTTAAGATAAATAGAATATACTGCTTCATAGGAAAGCATAGCAGGGTCTTTTGATTGCTCGTTCAACATGCCTCTGCTGATCATGTCCTGTATTCACTACACACCACCAGTGAATGTCAGTGATCAATGGCTGCTCTACAAAAGAGGACACCTGAAAATCCCTGAAGTAAGGCACATGACATGAATGCATATCAGTATTCATGCTGTGAAGTTCAAAAGATCCAGCTGAAGAGTCGAAGGGTTTAATGTGTAGTGGCCTCCATCTGTCTTTGTTCCTCCAGTGGAATCTTAACTGCAAATCTTCCCTTATTGTACAGCAAACTGGGTCTTTCACACCCACCCCAATCCTTTGATGAAAGAGACAATCACATCAGTGAGAACATTAAATGACGGCTTCTAAATCCCCCGACAGGGAGCTTTAAAATGGGTGTCACTACCAGCAGCAATGTCACAAAGCAAACAATCTTCAGTAGAGAATGCAAAATGTAGTACACAATTAGCTGCTTCATTATTACATTCTAATTACTTTCTCCAATTGCCATACCAGAAAAGCAAAATAGAAGAAAAGAGCTTGCATTTATATAGCTTTACAGCCAATGAACTACTTTTGAAGTGTAATCTTGTAATGTGGGGAAACGCAGCAGCCAATTTGTGTACAGCCAGGTCCCACAAACAGCAATGAGATAATGACCAGATAATCTGTTTTTTAGCGATGTTGTTTGAGGGATAAATATTGGTCAGGACACCGGGGAGAACTTCCCTGCTCTTCTTTGAAACAGTGCCAGGGGCAAATTTTAAAAATATAAATTTGAAATGGTTAAAAATAAATTTAAACCATTTCAAAGCAAACAAAATTCTCCAAGGTCAGCAATTCAGCAGCAAATCACCAAGTCATGAACAAGTAGGATTGCTTAAAATTTGCTCCGAAGCAAAATGCAAGTCTTTTAACCATCACTAAAACTGCCAAGAAAATTTAAATAGAACAGACATCTGCACACTAATAATCAAAGAGAATAGCACAGATTGTTGGGTGTCCCAACCACACCAGAATTAATTTATTTAAACTGATGCACACCCTGAAGTTTGAGAGAGGAGGGCAAAAGCTGAACTAACTAGCTGTTAGAATGGTACCAGCCAGGGATGAGGGTCTTCAGTTATGTGGAGAGACTGGAGAAGCTGGGGTTGTTCTCCTTAGAGCAGAGAAGGTTAAAGGGAGATTTAAAAGAGGTGTTCAAAATTATGAAGGGTTTTGATAGAGTAAATAAGCAGAGACTGTTTCCAGTGGCAGGAGGGTCGGTAACCAGAGGACACAGATTTAAGGTGATTGGCAAAAGAACCGGAGGGGAGATGAGGAGAATTTATTTTTTTTAAACACAGCGAGTTGTTATGATCTGGAATGCACTGCCTGAAAGGGTGGTGGAAGCAGATTCAATAGCAACTTTCAAAAGATAATTGGATATTTGCTTGAAAAGGAAAAGTTTGCAGGGCTATGGGGAAAGAGCAGGGGAGTGGGACTAATTGGATAGCTCTTTCAAAGAGCTGGCACAGGCACGATGGGCCGAATGGCCTCCTCCTGTGCTGTATGATTCAAACCACAGTGATGCCAATTGTACCTGTGGAATAGAAGGAAACAGAGCAGCCAATTTGAGCACAGCAAGATCCCACAAAAAGTAATGAAATAAATGACCAGATAATCTGTTTTAGTGATGTTGGTTGAGAGATAAATCAGGAAAGTGGACAGTGACGCAGAGATAGTCTTTGTCTGCTGATTACACACAAGTTTTGATGAAATGCTAATCTTATTCTTTTGTTACAGATGCTGGCGGTGCTGCTGTGTATTTCCAGCACTTTATGTTTTTATGGTATACCAGTTTTGGCTGTCTCAACATAATTGCTGATGTCAAAGAAAGTACTCGTCTTTTCCTCAGCTTTAGAGTGCACCTGAGTCAGAAGGTAACGGGTTAAAGTCCCACTCAAGTACTTCAGCACATAATCTAGGCTGACACTTAAGGTTGTGTGGAGTTGTGGAATTCTGAGGGAGTGCTGCACTGTCGGAAGTGCCGTCTTTTGGTTGAGACGTTGAACCGAGGCCCCGTCTGTCCTCTCAGGTGGAAGTAAAAGACCCCATGGCACTAGACGAAGAAAAGCTGGGGAGTTCTCCCCAGTATCCTGGCCAACCTTTATCTCTCAACCAATATCAGATTATCTGGTCATTTACCTCAATACCATCTGTGGGATCTTGCTGTGCTCAAATTGGCTGATCCGTTTCCTACATTACAACAATGATTACATTTCAAAATTACTTAATTGGCTATAAATTGCTTTGGAACATCCTGAGGTCGTGAAGGGCGCTATATAAATGTAAGTCTTTTCTTTCCTTCATATCCCAAATATTAACATTCTAAGACTTTTGGACATAGATAACATTGGAACAATAGGCCATTCAGCCCCTCGAGCCTGTTCCACCATTCAGTTAGATCATGGCTGATCTGTACCTCAACTCCATTTACCCCCCAACTTTGCTCCATATCCCTTGATACTCATACCCAACAAAAATCCATCAATTTCATTCTTGAAAATTTCAATTGACCCCCAGCATCCACAGCTTTTTGGGTGAAGAGAGTTCCAGAGTTCCGCTGCCCTTTTTGTGAAAACGTGCTTCCTGATTTCATTCCTAAATGGCCTAGCTCTAACGTTAAGATGATGTCACCTTGATTCCCACAACAGAGGAAATAGTTTCTCTGTATCTACCCTATCCAATCACTTTGTCATTTTGAACACCTCATTTAGATCACCTCCCAACCTTCTAAACTCAAGGGAATCCAATCAAGTTCATGCAACCTCTGCTCATAATTTACAACAACAACTTGCATTTATATAGCGCCTTTAATGTAGTAAAATGCCTCAAGGCACTTCACAGGATCGTTATCAAACAAAATTTGACACTGAGCCACATAAGGAGGTATTAGGACAGGTGACCAAAAGCCTGGTCACAGAGGTAGGTTTTAAGGAACGTCTTAAAGGAGGAGAGAGAGGCAGAGAGGCGGAGAGGTTTAGGGATGGAATTCCAGAGCTCAGGGGCCTAGGCAGCTGAAGGCACGGCCGCCAATGGTGGAGCGATTAAAATCGGGGATGCACCCTTTAAGCCTATCATTCTGTTGAATCTGCGCTACACCCCCCTCCAAGGCAAATATATCCTTCCTGAGGTGCGGTGCCCAAAACTGAACGCAGTACTCCAGGTGTGGTCTGACCAAGGCATCACTTCCTCACTTTGGAATTGCCCCTTGAGACAAAGGGCCAACATTCCATTAGCCTTTTGGATTACTCTTTGTACCTGTGCACGAGCACTTAGTGATTTGTGTACACGGACCCCCAAATTCCTTTGCTCCTCCATAGTTCCTGGTCTCTCTCCAGTACGAAAATGTGCTGATTTGTCTTTCTCAGAAGATTAACTGTGTAAGAAAGCTATTGAAATGTTGTGGTTACAGAGAATTCTGCTTAAAGTAATACCCAGGCTGCACTTTTGAATCTCAATAAATAGGCCTCATCATAGAAAGAATTTCTATTTATAAAATGCCTTTCAGGACATCCCAAAGTCCTTGGCAGCCAATTTGAAGTGTTGTCACTGTTTGTTTTATAACCAAACACAGCGGCTAATTTGCGCACAGCAAGGTTCCACAAATAGCAGTCAGATAGATAGCCAGTTAATCTGAAATAAAAACAGACAATGCTGGAGCATCTGTGGAGAAAGAAACAGAGTTAACGTCTCAGGTCGAAGACCTTTCGTCAGAACACTTTTGATTTAGCCAATTAATCGGTTTTCTTTTTAAAAAGTGGTCTTGGATGAGGGATAAATGTTTGCCAGGACATCGGGAAAACTCCCGTGCTCTTCTTCGAATAGGGGTCATGGGATATTTTACATGTACCTGAGCAGTGAGACAGGGCCTTGGTTTAATGTTTCATCTGACAGAAATGTAAAGGGGTCCCATCAAGTTGCCATGCAGTCCACTGCTATGTAACAATGCACAGCCACTAAGTCATGCCAGTGCTAGCAATCATTTGTATGCTTCTGGTCGGCGAAGCACTTGGTAATACTTCCAGAGGGAAAACTGCTGTCATTCTCCATGGCGATATACACTAGCACCAGTGGCTCTGAGCAGACAGGTCCTTCGAAAGAGTCCTGCACACCACGGGAGAATTTAAATTAAAGCTAGCGAAGTGCTGAATTGTTGAGTACTGATTACACTTACCTGCAAAGTTCCTTTCTCTTTCAAAGTGAAGTAACCCAAAACAGAAAAACAAAGTACCCCAAAACAAACCCTTTCTGACTATTCCTGGTGAGAACTCGAGGGAAATACATCACGAGTACAGACAGGGCCCTTTAACTAGTAGGAGGGCACAATTCCAAATGCACAGAGCCTCTTTTGAAAGAGATGGTTTTATAAATCAGGCACATCCTCCAGGGAGTCTGCAAATCCTCAGGCGTAAATCATAGATTCCTCCTGCAATTTGAGTGCATGCAGGTCAGGCTGACTGAATTGAACCCTCGACACTCGGACCGCACGTTAACTGTTCTGCTCCGGATTCCGATCCCTTCACACAACGGCACAAGTTTTATTTGTGTTTTTCTTTCCAGCCTACTTTACGACTTGCAGGCTAGCAGAAAACAGGCATGACCAGTTTTGCCTTCTACAGATCAATGCCCTCAATTAACATATAAATAACAGGAGAGATTTAAGATGCATTTTACAAACGCTCTCCTTGTTATTGGCATGAAAGCCACAGTAGATACACTTCTGAATGAACAACAAACTGATTGACGCACATTTCCCCAAATACTCAAGATAAATTAAGTTTTGTTTTCTTGTCAGTGTGCTGACTAAATCAGGGAATCTCCGAAAGCTTGTGAATTTAAAATAAAATTGCTGGACTATAACTTGGTGTTGTAAAATTGTTTACAATAAATCAGGGAAAACAGCGCTAAAGAAATACACACTGGCTTCCAGTGACAGATCCGATATACCACAGGCTGCACACACAGTGGTAATGTACTGATATCAGATCAGGTAGAGTACAGGCTATATACACAGTGGTAATGTACTGAGGTCAGATCCGATGTACCACAGGCTACACACACAGTGGTAATGTACTGATATCAGATCAGGTGAGTACAGGCTACATCCACAGTGGTGATGTACTGATATCAGATCAGGTGAGTACAGGCTACATACACAGCGGTGATGCACTAATATCAGATCAGGTAGAGTACAGGCTACATACACAATGGTAATGTACTGATATCAGATCAGGTGAGTACAGGCTACATACACAGCGGTGATGCACTAATATCAGATCAGGTAGAGTACAGGCTACATACACAGTGGTGATGCACTGATATCAGATCAGGTAGAGTACAGGCTACATACACAATGGTGATGTACTGATATCAGATCAGGTAGAGTACAGACTACATACACAGTGGGATCAGTTATAGCACAGACTACCTACAAAGTGATGATGTACCAATGTCAGATCAGTTAGAGCACAGGCTACATACACAGTGGTGATGTACTGATATCAGATCAGGTGAGTACAGGCTACATACACAGTGGTGATGACTTTTATAAATTTACTCATGGGATGTGGGCGTCGCTGGCAAGGTCAGCATTTATTGCCCATCCCTAATTGCCCTTGAGAAGGTGGTGGTGAGCCGCCACCTTAAACTGCTGCAGTCTGTGTGGTGAAGGTTCTCCCACAGTGCTGTTAGGAAGGGAGTTCCAGGATTTTGACCCAGCGACGATGAAGGAACGGCGATATATTTCCAAATCGGGATGGTGTGTGACTTGGAGGGGAACGTGCAGGTGGTGTTGTTCCCATGTGCCTGTTGCTCTTGTCCTTCTAGGTGCTGGAGGTCGTGTGTTTGGGAGGTGCAGTCGAAGAAGCCTTGGCGAGTTGTTGCAGTGCATCCTGTGAATGGTACACACTGCAGCCACGGTGCGCCGGTGGTGAAGGGAGTGAATGTTTAGGGTGGTGGATGGGGTGCCAATCAAGCGGGCTGCTTTGTCCTGGATGGTGTCGAGCTTCTTGAGTGTTGTTGGAGCTGCACTCATCCAGGCAAGTGGAGAGTATTCCATCACACTCCTGACTTGTGCCTTGTAGATGGTGGAAAGGCTTTGGGGAGTCAGGAGGTGAGTCACTCCCCGCAGAATACCCAGCCTCTGACCTGCTCTTGTAGCCACAGTATTTATATGGCTGGTCCAGTTAAGTTTCTGGTCAATGGTGAGCCCCAGGATGTTGATGGTGGGGGATTCGGTGATGGTAATGCCATTGAATGTCATGGGGAGGTGATTAGACACTCTCTTGTTGGAGATGGTCATTGCCTGGCACTTGTCTGGCGCAAATGTTACTTGCCACTTATGAGCCCAAGCCTGGATGTTGTCCAGGTCTTGCTACATGCTTGCTCAGACTGCTTCATTATCTGAAGGGTTGCAAATGGAACTGAACACTGTGCAATCATCAGCAAACATCCCCATTTCTGACCTTATGATGGAGGGAAGGTCATTGATGAAGCAGCTGAAGATGGTTGGGCCTAGGACACTGCCCTGAGCAACTCCTGCAGCAATGTCCTAGGGCTGAGATGATTATCAGATCAGGTTAAATCACACCATCTCGACTTGGAAATATATCGCCATTCCTTCATCGTC